>NW_025776493.1:0-131871 GCF_021130785.1 Homalodisca vitripennis
AAACAAGCTATGGCGTCTGAACGCTCTCTGATGATTAAAACCTAAGAGTAAAATGAGCGTTTAAACCTGTTTGACCAACAACAGCTTGCCAATAACAAGGTTTGAGGAGAGGCGCATTGCAATTGTAGAAGACCAGTTTAAATTGTCTAGCTGTGTGTAGATTCCATCTAGTACAACATGTACTTGAAATTTGTGTCTCTCCCTGGCGTTTTTGAGTATAGCTTTTGGAGTTAGTGAGGGGTCCATTGATTTTGGACAAAATTTAGGCGTTTGTAAGAAAATACATGCCTCAGGATTAACATAATTCCTCCAGGTAGTAAATAATTTATTTGAAGCCGATGGCCATCACAAAAAATGTCAAGAAAAGATATGATCGGACTATTATGGTACTATTTTAGAGTACCGCAAATCAAATTAAAAAACTGTCTCGCAGATGGAACTACATTTGAGCTTCTACAGTTGTTGTTATGTTTTTTATACAGTGATAACGCTTACAATCGGAATTAAGGTTTCCAGCCCCATGTCTGGAGATTCTTCTTCTTTTTTATAGTCTCGAGGTGGCTACCTTAGAGCTTCTACAGTTGTGTAATGTTTTTAATAATGATAACGCTTACAATCGGAATTAAGGTTTCCAGCCCCAGGTCTCGAGATTCTTCTTCTTTTTTATAGTCTCGAGGTGACTACTTAGAGCTTCTACAGTTGTGTAATGTTTTTTAATAGTGATAACGCTTACAATCGGAATTAAGGTTTCCAGCCCCATGTCTGGAGAATCTTCTTCTTTTTTATAGTCTCGAGGTGACTACTTAGAGCTTCTACAGTTGTGTAATGTTTTTAATAGTGATAACGCTTACAAACGGAATTAAGGTTTCCAGCCCCATGTCTCGAGATTCTTCCTTTTATTTATAGTCTCGAGGTGACTACATTAGAGCTTCTACAGTTGTGTAATGTTTTTTAATAGCAATAACGCTTACAAACGGAATTAAGTTTTCCAGCCCCAGGTCTCGAGATTCTTCCATTTTTTTTATAGTCTCGAGTGTGACTACTTTAGAGCTTCTACAGTTGTGTAATGTTGTTAATAGTGATAACACTTACAAACGGAATTAAGTTTTCCAGCCCCAGGTTCTCGAGATTCTTCTTCTTTTTATAGTCTCGAGGTGACTACCTTAGAGCTTCTACAGTTGTGTAATGTTTTTAATGGTGAAAACGCTTACAAACGGAATTAAGTTTTCCAGCCCCATATCTGGAGATTCTTCTTCTTTTTTATAGTCTCGAGGTGACTACCTTAGAGCTTCTACAGTTGTGTAATGTTTTTAATAGTGAAAACGCTTACAAACGGAATTAAGTTTTCCAGCCCCAGGTCTGGAGAATTCTTCTCTTTTTTATAGTCTCGAGGTGACTACTTAGAGCTTCTACAGTTGTGTAATGTTTTTAATAGTGATAACGCTTACAATCGGAATTAAGGTTTCCAGCCCCCTGTCTAGAGATTCTTCCTTTTATTTATAGTCTCGAGGTGACTACTTAGAGCTTCTACAGTTGTGTAATGTTTTTAATAGCAATAATGCTTACAAACGGAATTAAGTTTTCCAGCCCCAGGTCTGGAGATTCTTCTTCTTTTTTATAGTCTCGAGGTGACTACTTAGAGCTTCTACAGTTGTGTAATGTTGTTAATAGTGATAACACTTACAAACGGAATTAAGTTTTCCTGCCCCAGGTCTCGAGATTCTTCTTCTTTTTATAGTCTCGAGGTGACTACCTTAGAGCTTCTACAGTTGTGTAATGTTTTTAATGGTGAAAACGCTTACAAACGGAATTAAGTTTTCCAGCCCCATATCTGGAGATTCTTCTTCTTTTTTTATAGTCGCGAGGTGACTACTTAGAGCTTCTACAGTTGTGTAATGTTTTTAATAGTGATAACGCTTACAATCGGAATTAAGGTTTCCAGCCCCAGGTCTCGAGATTCTTCCTTTTATTTATAGTCTCGAGGTGACTACTTAGAGCCTCTACAGTTGTGTAATGTTTTTAATAGCGATAATGCTTACAAACGGAATTAAGTTTTCCAGCCCCAGGTCTAGAGATTCTTCTTCTTTTTTATAGTCTCGAGGTGACTACTTAGAGCTTCTACAGTTGTGTAATGTTGTTAATAGTGATAACACTTACAAACGGAATTAAGTTTTCCAGCCCCAGGTCTGGAGATTCTTCTTCTTTTTATAGTCTCGAGGTGACTACCTTAGAGCTTCTACAGTTGTGTAATGTTTTTAATAGTGAAAACGCTTACAAACGGAATTAAGTTTTCCAGCCCCAGGTCTGGAGATTCTTCTTCTTTTATTATAGTCTCGAGGTGACTACTTAGAGCTTCTACAGTTGTGTAATGTTTTTAATAGTGATAACGCTTACAATCGGAATTAAGGTTTCCAGCCCCATGTCTCGAGATTCTTCCTTTTATTTATAGTCTCGAGGTGACTACTTAGAGCTTCTACAGTTGTGTAATGTTTTTAATAGCAATAATGCTTACAAACGGAATTAAGTTTTCCAGCCCCAGGTCTGGAGATTCTTCTTCTTTTTATAGTCTCGAGGTGACTACTTAGAGCTTCTACAGTTGTGTAATGTTGTTAATAGTGGATAACACTTACAAACGGAATTAAGTTTTCCAGCCCCAGTTCTCGAGATTCTTCTTCTTTTTATAGTCTCGAGGTGACTACCTTAGAGCTTCTACAGTTGTGTAATGTTTTTAATGGTGAAAACGCTTACAAACGGAATTAAGTTTTCCAGCCCCATATCTGGAGATTCTTCTTCTTTTTTATAGTCTCGAGGTGACTACTTAGAGCTTCTACAGTTGTGTAATGTTTTTAATAGTGATAACGCTTACAATCGGAATTAAGGTTTCCAGCCCCAGGTCTCGAGATTCTTCCTTTTTTTATAGTCTCGAGGTGACCTACTTAGAGCTTCTACAGTTGTGTAATGTTTTTAATAGCAATAATGCTTACAAACGGAATTAAGTTTTCCAGCCCCAGGTCTGGAGATTCTTCTTCTTTTTATAGTCTCGAGGTGACTACTTAGAGCTTCTACAGTTGTGTAATGTTGGTAATAGTGATAACACTTACAAACGGAATTAAGTTTTCCAGCCCCAGGTCTGGAGATTCTTCTTCTTTTTTATAGTCTTGAGGTGACTACTTAGAGCTTCTAAAGTTGTGTAATGTTTTTCATAATGATAACGCTTGCAATCGGAATTAAGGTTTCCAGCCCCAGGTCTCGAGATTCTTCTTCTTTTTTATAGTCTCGAGGTGACTACCTTAGAGCTTCTACAGTTGTGTAATGTTTTTTAATAGTGATTACGCTTACAATCGGAATTAAGGTTTCCAGCCCCAGGTCTCGAGATTCTTCTTCTTTTTTATAGTCTCGAGGTGACTAATTAGAGCTTTTATAGTTGTGTAATGTTTTTAATAATGATAACGCTTACAATCGGAATTAAGGTTTCCAGCCCCAGGTCTCGAGATTCTTCTTCTTTTTTATAGTCTCGAGGTGACTACCTTAGAGCTTCTACAGTTGTGTAATGTTTTTAATAGTGATAACGCTTACAATCGGAATTAAGGTTTCCAGCCCCAGGTCTCGAGATTCTTCTTCTTTTTATAGTCTCGAGGTGACTAATTAGAGCTTTTATAGTTGTGTAATGTTTTTAATAATAATAACGCTTACTATCGGAATTAAGGTTTCCAGCCCCAGGTCTCGAGTTCTTCCTTTTATTTAATAGTCTCGAGGTGACTACTTAGAGCTTCTACAGTTGTGTAATGTTTTTAATAGTGATAACGCTTAACAATCAGAATTAAGGTTTCCAGCCTCAGGTGGTTTCACTCAATTGTACGTTTTGGATGGTTTAAGGCTATTTATTGTCTCAACATATATTTATTAAGAATCAGTTTATCCTTTTATCTAAAAGACGATGGAAATCACTGAGTTAAGCTTGTTTGTAGAACTAATTTATGGTATTGGAACGAGGCAACCAAACCTGAGAGGGCAGTTGTCAATGGACGTCCGTCTTTTACAGCATTCGTTAAGAATGTTGCTTTAGTATTTGAACTCCACCTATGGCTTTTTTTGGAAACACTAGATTAGATTAGCACTTATTTGATTCCCGCGTCAGTATCAGCACCAACATTGCGATGTTTAAAATCATACAGCATCCATCAAAACATAAGACACTACAGAGAATGGAAAGTAAATCATTTAACCATGATATTCCTCTAGAAAGATATGTTACACAGCGTACAACGGAACCGTTCGTCATTCTACTTAAAAATACGTACAGAAAAACCATCTTTTGTCCATAGAAAGGAGACTGTGTTGAGGCCTACTGATCAGAACTTGGTTGATTTCAAGATAAAGCACAGAACGTACAGAAGTAGTGAACGACTGTGCTGAAAGAGGCATTGCTCTGATTCACATTCAAATAATTTCATTTGTTGAACGTTTTTAATGTTTACAAAATTATTTCACGTTTTTAAAAGTCTAGAATATTTATCTATTTAATATTTCACTTACTATAAGAAAACAATTATTTATCGTTATGAGCGGATATTATTCCGAAATCTAAAGGATAAATATTAATTGAATTTGTTAATAGATTAAGATACGAATAAAAAATTTTAAAAATTAAAATACTTTTGAAAATGAACAGTATAAACTTCATAAAATTCAATAAATATTTTTTTGCAATTTTAAATTAATTGAATGTTAGTTTTTATATTAGGTGTTGAAAAGTTTAATTAAAGAAAAAACTAAAAAAAAAAAACCGAAGATTTTTATCTTTCTGATTCAATGGTTTGAAAATGTCTTTCAAAATGTTGCTAATGGGTCAATAAGTTTTGAGAAACAAAATAAAATTGATTAATTTGTTATTAAAATCAAGAAGTATTAGAAAATAAAAATATTGTTATAACTATTAAAGAATTTTTAAGCAATATTTGAGAAAAAATCAAATTAAACATCCATTAATTTATGACTGAATAAAGAATCTAATCATTGATATTAAAGATTAGTATTTTGGTTCCTAAGCAAAGAGTCATTTAAATGCACACCTTAAAAATTTATGTAAAACATCATTTTATAATTTTAATATCAATATTATATTTGATTTTTAAATATAAATTAAAACATTTTCTATATATTTGAAATATAGAATATTTCTAAGTCATTGAACTGAATTACAATTAGTTCACATTAACTCTATATTTATTATTTTGTCTCTTTCTTATGCTATATTAAAATACAAAATAATAATTCGTTCCTTTCTTAAAACTTATATAGTTTTATAACTGAGAAATATCCAAACCCGATTCCAAATAGAATCATCAAAGATTACATACGAAGAAAATGGGATCCAGTTAAAACCACGTGTGGTTTGTGGAGTACTATAGTATAAAGATACGAGACAAACAAATGGAGGTAAACAATGGTGTTGATGACAAGATTATATGTTTTTAATGTAATTTACCAGAGAGTTACAGAAATCTTCGTATAAAATAATTCATACAAACAATGAATCTTTTTTTGTGCACTATTTAGAAATAGAGTAAAAAAGAAGCTAAAATATTTAAAAAATAGTTGTTTGCATAAATGGTTTAAACTTTGAATATAAAATCTGGAGGACAAATGAGATTAATAAAATGCGCATATAAAGTGCTTATTGGGAGACAGTATTTGTTTAGGTAAAGTAAAAATATATATATATATATACACTTAACCCTTAAATGAGCGCGCGGGGGCCTCAACGACCCCACGAGTAGATATATTGCTCTATTTTTCGAAGTAGGTTTGCTAGACTGCTGAGACCCTAGATTACCTTCCGGGTAGACGATGAGTAATCGCGCCCTACAGTCAGTTTGGTTGTGACCGTCGCGGTTGAATCGTACAGTCCGTTCCAAACAAACATTACACGTTTGGGTCGTCTAGACCCCCGCGCGCGCACTCACGTTACCTACTAGTGTTGCAATTACCGGGTCATTTTTACCCCCGCGCGCGTACTTGTGTTATTTGATATGTGCATTGAAAGTTAATATTTTTATATGTGATACAGAAGGAGAATTTGTATGTATATACATTGCTAATGGATTTTGAATATAGATTGTGTCCTACATATTCTGTTTTTGTGTTGACAATATTTATTTATTCCGAGAATGGGTTCTGAAGATTTCAAAGTCGCTAGAATTAGAAATGTTTTTACTTGAAACCGAAGAAGATGGGGACGTATTTTAGGATGAGAATGGTCAGTCGGATCATGACGAAACTGATCATGTTGAGTGGAGTCGGATCACAAACACTGATACTGAAAGCTGATAACACAGATGAAGAGATCCAGACTTTGACCCACAGACCGAGAGAAGAGATGAAGATAGTGATTTTGACTCCGATATTGTACTGATGAGTAATAATGAAGAACTACCCGTACCGACAGCCAACGAATATCTTGAAAATATGGACTTAGACGAAGTTGAAAATGTTATTAAAAATCATATGACTGTAGACAGAGTCATAGAAGAAGTTGTACAGGGATTTGGAAGTATAGTGCAAGAATTTATTGGAAAGGATAGAGAAAACTGTATGGAAAAAAGACCCAATTGTTGCAGCTACTGCTCGCGCTCGGCCTGCAAATATAATAAGATGTTTGCCTGGCCCAAAAAATGCAGGTAAGCATTGCAAAAACTCCTTTGAATGCTACAGTCTATTTATAGATGATGAAATACTAGGTATAATTGTAACGTGTACTAATATCTACATTGAAAGAAAAGGACAGAGTTTCCCTAGTTCCAGAGATGTAAAAAGTACTGACAAACATGAAAAGAATGCATTTCTAGGTCTTGTACTATTGGCAGGAGTTATGAGATCTAATCACTAAAATCTTTCTGAACTGTGGGAAAGGGATGGATTTGGAATCGAAATGTTTTATTGCACAATGAGTTTGAAGCGGTTCCACTTTTTATTGCAATCTAAAAGATTTGATAATAAAAATGATCGAGCACCTAGACTTGCTTTAGACAAACTAGCTGCACTCAGGGTTGTATTTGAAAATTTTAACCGAAAATGTGCTGAAAATTACGTTCCATGTCCTTTCATTACTATATATGAGCAATTGGTAGCCTTCAGAGGAAAATGTGGCTTCAAACAATTTATGAAAAGTAAACCAGCAAAGTATGGTATTAAAATATTCACAGCAACAGTTTCCAAATGTTTTATGTACACAAGATGGAGATTTACCCTGGTGCCCAACCACAGAACAGCCCATTTGAACAGTCAAATAGACCTAAGGACGTTGTTTTACGCCTTATAAGCAATCTTGAAAATTCCGGCAGGAACATCACAGCAGACAACTGGTTCTCAAGTGTGCCATTGGTGAGGGAACTCCTAGAAAGAGGCATTACTTACATAGGAACACTAAGCAAGAACAAAATAGAACTACCACCAGAAACTTCTTTCTAAGAAACGAATTGCCTATTCGAGTATCTTTGCTTTTCGTGATGAATTGACTGTAGTTTCATATGCACCAAAAAGAAACCGCTGTGTTATTCTCGTATCATTAATGCATTTTGATGCTGCTATCGGCCCTGACACACTAGACAAGTCTAAACCAGACATAATTACTTTCTACAATTCTACCAAGTCTGGGGTTGATGTTGTAGATGAAAAATGTGGTACTTCCACTTCTAGGAGATGCCAAAGGTGGCCCCTTGTTTTATTTTACCGCTTGCTTGACATCGCAGGCATCAATGGGCAAGTTATTTTCTTGAGCAACTGTCAAGAAGAAAAAGTAATGGAAAGAAGGAAGTTTCTGAGGGAAGTCGGCATAGAGATGATAAAGCCTCATGTAGCGAAAAAGGGCAACTATTTCTTCGCTTCCAAAGACGCTGTAAGGTAATCATCGATCCTCAAGGTTGCTAATGTGCAAGAGATTCCTCATCGAGAATCAGCACTCAATCGGCCAGCGGGTTCGAGAGTAAGATGTGTTGTTTGCTGTAGAACACATTTTTCACGTGTTTAATTGTGAGGTATATTTCTCATATAATTCAAGTTTTCTATACTGCATATCTAAATGTCATCTGAGGTGTGTTCAATATTCAATAAATAATTTTTTCTTTATCAGTGATTTTTTTTCCAACGTTTACTAGTCCTACTTTTATCTCCCCAAAACAAAGTCTTGGTAAGTTCAACAAACACTATATAGTATTTATATTTATATAATACTTTAAAAGCAAATATAACTTATTTTACAAAATAAAAATAAATAAAAAAACTGAATTGTATTTTTATTATTAAATTTTACTACAAGATCGTGGAATTACAGTTTTATTTCAATCGAATAATTCAGTATGTATATAGTTATTCTTATAATAATAATTTTATATCATAGTATAGTATAGCACACACACACACACACACACACACACACACACACACACACACACATATATATATATATATATATATATATATATATATATATATATATATATATATATATAAATATGGCGATTTATGCAAATACAATTTTCTTAAAACTATAATTTAATACTTTTAACGTAAAAATGAATAAAAAATATAAAATCATAATAACTATAGTTATCTTTAATTAAATAGGTATTAGGCATACGCAATAATGTAATTAACTATAGTTAGTAACACAAAGAAGGTAAGAATGCATTCATATTTATTATTTTCTTAATGGGGGTCTAGAAGACCCCACGCGAGCACTCACGTAAACTTTAGGAGGCGCGCTCACTTAAGGGTTAATATATTAAGAGAACTGCTACACTTTTTTGGTTCATTAGTTTATCAGCACTTCATTAGCAGATCCCAGACAGGTAAATACTGGAGTTAATTGTTAGTGGTATGTTAAGGTTTTGTTAGCCGTTAGCAATACCCAGTCTGCTTCTACTCCAATAAATAACATTATGCGTTTCTATAGGGGTATTGTTGTTTACATTAATAATAACTAAAACAGCCATCAGAATTCTCGGATATTATTTCAACATTTCAACTCGAGTAACGAAAATGAACATAATTGTTGTAGTACATTAGTATTCGATTTGAATAAAATACTCAATTATTTAAATTTTCTGTTATTTCAGAATAATATACAATATTACATTTTAAAAAATTTGACAGTATAAAATTTATATTTCAGGTTTTATACCTGGACAAAACATAAATGGGTTATTTCTGTGTAAAATTACTGTCAAAAATTTAATTAATATAAATACTATGCTAAATAAAAGCCTTCTTTATTACTAATAACTGCCTAAACGCTTCTAGTATTATTAAAAATTACTTGGAGAAAACCCTAATCCAGCACAAAACCAGCGGTTTTCAGACGTAAATACTCACAAAATGAACCTTTACCATGATTTTGACATAGTATTTATATTGTCGAGCTCACATAACCTGAAAATGGGTGGTATAAAATCTTTTTATTCAAAGAACCACATCGCACTGCATTGTATAGGCCGAGGTAGTGGAGCCTCTTAGCACTTGACTCATACTCTTTGAGGAATTTTCAACCAGTTAATTACTTCATTGTCATCTAGCTTTTTCAGGTATAATGATTGATAATCTCCACAGCAAAAAGTTATTTTTATTACTTTGGCAAAGTACTCATGAAAGTTGTGGATGTATATATGTAATATGTATGGATTATAGAGTGTGGGAAATTACAAGTTTGTTTTTATTTGTTTGTTATTCAATGCCTCCTGGCAGCCACGAAAAGAATCTTTGCTAGTCTGTTGCTTTATGAGCTACAAAGTGCACAGAAAAATCTTTTGGCCGGACATGCAATATAACAGACCTTATTCTGGTATATGTAGAAATTAATTTTAATTAAAATATTTGTAGATGTATTTGTTTCCAATATTTTACGCGTATAGTTTGATTACATGTGGTAATATATCACGTGATAATTATCGATATAATTGTATTTAGATCAATATTTTATTCTGCAACTCCTCATTTCCATTAATAATATCCATTTTAAAGGTGTCAAAATGGTCACTGATGTTTGCCTAAATCTATTTCAGTAACATACATCTTTCTCGTATTTTTTATATCAATATTAAAATTGATTCTAAACACACATTGGTTGTTTATTGGAATGAAAACATTGATCCTATATACAGTAAACTTGAACTTACAATAAAATAAGTTTAGCCTTATAAAACCATAATTTTAATTTATTAAAAGTCACTTATTAATACTTTTTTAAATAACTTTTGAGCAGTTTTTTTACTAAATATCATTAGTAGCGTTTATACACATCTTAATTATGATTATAATTCAGACATATCATAGCCTTTTTACTAAATAAGAATGAATGTATCATGTTACTTTTTTTCTATCCTCTTACTTAGACCTTGCGTTAAAACTATCTTTGACCTTAAATTCTTTGCATATAACGGAATTACGACCATTACGTACATATATGAGATGAAATTATACACATTGAATTAATTTAAAGTAATGACTAACATTATATTATATTATTCTTTGAAACTACTAAGGACTAATAAATCACTATTATACGGTGTTGATATTACAAATGTTTGATAAAGTATCGTCAAGGCTGTGTATTGATGAGGTCCTATCCACGATTAGTGAATATTTTAGTGTTATAACTAGCAGTAATCCTTCAATCAATATCGGCTCATAACTATCACATTTCAGGAAAATTAACTATTGCAGTTGGTATGTAATTAATAACGTACTCACTGTTAGAGTTCTTGTCTTGTTTAATTATTCCAATTTATAGTTAAGTTAAAATATTGAGAAAACTAACTATAGATTAAACTGTATAGTATTTTATGAAGAAATAAATAGTTTCAGTTTACAAACTGATTTAGGTACCTTAACTAATACATAAAGATAATGTCGATTCTAGAGTAAATAATGCGTACTATCCTGAACAAAAATTTGGAATATTTTTCTTTCATAGGTTACTCCATTACAAATTTTATAATATATTGCCTTTTATAATGTGACTTGTAGACAGATTAAAATATTACCTAATAAACTCAATTCTTGGTTGTTTACTGTGCATCCTTAACCTACAATAGCTAACTGAATTCACATGAATATGATTAGTTTCAAAATTTGGATTACTACGGTGAAGCTGTTAGGAAATAATTGACCAAATAAAAGAAAGGATAAATAGAACATTGTTGTATATACAAAATATAAAACAACATGTTCGTATATCCTTACATTTATAGTGTAATAGATAAAATTTAATTGAGATTGACTATATCTCAAGTATATAAAATAACTTAAGGGCAGTCCGACTCCCATGTAAACTCAATGTTAACGATATGTCGCATAACACAAAAAGTATTAGAGATAGACTTGTAAACTTTTTTACTTCAAAGATCAAGTCTTTGCCTAGTTCTAAACAAAGGGGTTTGGATTTTTAGCAAATTTTATATTAACTATGATTATTTTTAATTTTATGTTATTTTTTACAAAAATTTTTTTTAATTCAGGCTATTTAAAACTTTTTTTGGAAATCCCTGTGTAAAGAACTAGGTTTAGGTTTTGATAAGCTGTAAAAACATTTTTATGATGATCTCTCTTACGGTTGTGGAAATATCCCACATATTACTTAAAAAAAACTTAGTTTACGGGAAACGGCCAAAAACTAACAAAAAGCGTAATAAGAGTATTAACTTACATTTAAATAATGTCCAGCACTGTAGGAAGGGTTGTCGGGGTCTTCCTCCTGCTGAAATAAGTCCTCAGTCTTCCTTTTAATCAAAGTTCTTGATTGCCGCACTTTTTTTCAAAATGTAAAATAACTCAAACTAGGTAACTCAGATTACTGTATTATTCACTTTCAACACAACTGACAACAAGCAGAAGCATAACCACAAAAGTAAACACAAGTTAGTAAACAGACAGTGATGCCAGCTGTATAAAGCATAAACATATTCTGTAGGGACTTTGTTATTTTAAGACGTTCCTGTGACAAAAAGTCTTAAGAGCTGGTAAAATCCACGCTGAGATATCGTGCATTACTTGTTTAAAAATATTTTTAAGTTGGGTTATAAATGTATTAGTACCATTTGTTATACATCATTGGATTTAGAAACTTTCAAAGAATAATAATCAACAAAAAACTAAAATTGAAAAAAAAAAATTCGAGTTAGATTGCTCTTAAAAGGGTCTTTTTCGTACTTTATTAAATATGAGGAGGAACAAAGTATTTATTGTAGAATATTTATCCGATGATCAAGAAACTATGTTGATGAATTCATATTTTTCAGTTATTTAATTGACTTCGATAATTAGTTTTTTTTCATAACTGATTTGGACTCTTTTCCGATGAAGTAAATATATATTTCTGAGAAGCCTACTTTTGTTAAAACACAACTTACTTGGGCGACATAACTGTCTCTCAA
Source organism: Homalodisca vitripennis (assembly GCF_021130785.1). NCBI lineage: Eukaryota > Metazoa > Arthropoda > Insecta > Hemiptera > Cicadellidae > Homalodisca > Homalodisca vitripennis. The sequence goes on from NW_025776493.1 coordinate 12,429, forward strand.
TGTAAAAGTAAAATTTAAAATACAATATCAGTTATATTTAGACTGCTAGCATTTACCTCCTTTGCACGCAATTTATTTGACATTACACGTTTGTGACCACAGCCGAATAGCGGGAACTACTTTTCTTTTGGTTACCCATAACTAATACAAAATAAAACAGTAATATTTACTAAACCAATTCACAATTAAACTATGTGCACTAACACAAAATGTAAAATAACTCAAACTAGGTAACTCAGATTACTGTATTATTCACTTTCAACACAACTGACAACAAGCAGAAGCATACCCACAAAAGTAAACACAAGTTAGTTAACAGACAGTGATACCAGATGTATAAAGCATAAACATATTCTGCAGGGACTTTGTTATTAAAAGAAGTTCCTGTGACAACAATTGTAAGAGCTGGAAAAGTCCACGCTGAGATATCGTGCAGTACTTGTTTAAAAATATTTTTAAGTTGGGTTTTAAATTTATTAGTACCATGTGTTATACATCATTGGATTTAGAAACTTTCAAAGAATAAAAATCAACAAAAAAACAAAAATTGAAAAAGATTTAATAAATTCGAGTTAGACTGCCCTTAAAATCCACCCTATAAAATGATTATAAATTTAAAATTATTTAATAAAAAAACAGATCATTTGATCAAGTTACACTGTATTAATACAAACTCACTCGATTAGAAAATGTCTCTTAAATAATACGTATTATACTGAACGTGATAAAGTTTTGGAATATTTTTCTTTCATAGGTTACAAATTTATAATTGTCTTTTATAACGTGAGGTGCAAATATTTAAAAACATTACCTGGTAACTCCATTCATGATTTTTTTTACGCATTCTTAACCTCCAATAGCTAACTGAATTCACATTAATGTGGTTAGTTTCAAAATTTTTGTTATTACAGTGAAGCTGTTGGAAATACATGACCAAATAAATTAATGGATACAATTAAAATCGTTGTATATCCAAAATATAACAAACGGTCGTCGTGAGAATGACTTAATCAAGGATATAATGTAACTTAAAATCCATCCATGTAAAATGGTTACAAATTTAATATTAGTTAATAAAAAAAAAAACTAATTATTCGATAGTTTCACTGTATTAAGACGAAATCACGCAATTACAAAGTGTCTCTTATATACGTCAAATGTAATGTTATGAGGTGTATTCAGTGTATAAGGAAAATTATTGTGTTTACGAAATATAAATAATATGTTATGTTGCCTCTTCATTTTCGGTGTATAATAATATTATATGTAATTACTGTAGCATTACAAACACGTTGAATTATAATTTGAATACAAGAGCATTTGAAATACACGTAAACAATTTAAAATATTGTCCTACATATATGTTAGAAGTATTCACCGTCCAATCCAATTTAAAGTTTTATACGTACAGAAAAAAAAATATTTTTTTTGGATAGGCTGGTCCTCTTTTAATATTTTTTACTCTGTGCGTCATCACAGGCCGCTAGCCTGATAGCTAACTATGTAAAAGTTAATTGATTTATTATGTTTTATTAACGATATACAATTACCGTTTAATGTATTCTATGTTAATTACTAAGAAGATAAGTGTTACAATATCCCTGTGCTACCTTTTTATGGTTCAACTCATATATACTTAACTATATAGTGATTCTCGAGCGGTATATGTCACCTAAGATTGAAACTCCACATTTTACTTATAAGTTAATTACATTGCTGGCACGAAATGGATATCTGCAATAAAGAAGAATATTTTAATACACATTTAACTTATTTTTTACTACCAAACTAATTACACAGCAAATATTGCTCAAAGCGTGTATCTCAGTGTACGTGCAAAACAGGGAAACTTCAAGTCGTGTATTAATTAACCCCCTTTTATAATAAGCATCAAGCTGGAAAGTAATACAGTGTCAGCGCCTGATTTCTGAAACACAAACAGTTATCCCCTAACCCATGACGTGCCATTACCTTTACCTGTCCAGGTCAAGGAGGTACACACTTCCCACTGTACTAAAAACAAAAAAGTTTGCAATCAAATTTATTAATATTTTATAACCACTTAATGTTATGTTAATAAGAGTTACGATTCTATATTCGAAAAGTTTCATTGTTTTTGGTCAGATTTAAAAAGTTTAAGGACATTGAGTTAAAAATCCATATTTAAAAATGTTATAAATCAAGTACAAGTATTTTAATACACTCTTTGAGTTTATTAAAAGGGTATTTCCCATACTATATGAAATATGAGGCAGGATAACGTATTTATTGTAGAATATCTCTCCAATGATCAAGATAATATGTTAAATAATTAATATTTTTGGTCATTTAATTAACTTTAATATTATTTTTTTTCATCACTGATTTGAACTCTTTATTGATGAAGTAAATATATGTTTCTGAGAAGCCTACTTTTGTTAAAACACAACTAACTTAGGTTACATAACTGTCTCTAAATGCAAAAGTAAAATTTAAATACAATGTCAGTTATAATTGCGCTGCTACCATTTACCTGCTTTCCACGCAATGTATTTTACATTGCACGTTTATGGCCACTGCTGGTTGGAGTGAATTATATTTCAGACGCCAGTAGTAAGTTAACCTTATTTGCTACGATTAAGAAAATACGCCAAAAAGTGTATCTCTATTGCCACTAGAATTGTCTTCGTTCTTAGTATGTTTTCTTCCATATTTGATTTTGTTTTGTTTGCCGATTACGAAAATATATATCACAGATCAGGGAAGCCTACTTCTGTCAAAAGTGAAGTATGATTTTGAAGTATAAAGTATGACTTTTTTTAAGGCAGTCTTCGGTAATTGTAAGAAATTCTTTAGGATCAGTATTTACCTAATCGTTTACATTTTAAAAGTCTTGAAAATAATGGGTATTACTTGCATTATCACACTCACTATAAATTTTAAGAAATTTAAAATAATAAAAATGTTCACACAAAAAAAGTTTTTTCACATTTAGCAGGCTCATTCAATTAATATTACACATCTTCAGCGATCAAGATTTGATATTCCCATGGATATAGCATGGAGGGATTTCCAATTATTAAACGGCCTATATTCATGCCAGGAACTGTAACTTTGTCCTTGTAAAGTACAATAAAATTGGTTGTGTCGTTTACGCGTGAAATTAACAACAACAAAGTCACTTTCACAATAATAATATTTTATAAATATATTATTGATGATACTCTTAAAATGTAAACATGTGTAGTTCTAGTACAAAACAAAAACATGTTATAATATTCTTATGATAATATATTAGTCCTCTATCTATCTCAGTTGTAATTGAAGTTAAAAGCCAGCTGCCCTCTGTCTGATAATGAATAAGTCGTCCCTTTATGATCCGCGGGTAGATTTTATGAAGATAATCGTCTTCATAAAATATTTAAACCCAAAAGGATTATAATTTAAATATATCAAGGAAATGCATGAAGGTGTTAAAGTGGCGGCTGTTTGCTAAGATTACGGCTAATGGGACGATATTGCCAAGGGCTGACGGGAATTACAACATCACTGAGGCGGTCTTGAACTTTTATCTGTCTAAACTAAAGATTGCGTATCTTTAGCAACTAATCATAAATTAAGTGTTTTCTAGTTAATTTCTTCATGAGAATGTAAATTTATACATACTATTTCGACAGATATTTCATTGAAAGTCTAATTAAATTTCACAATCTAAAAAATTTATAAACGATCAGGCTTTAAATTTGTGACAATGGTGTGTCCATATTAACAGATTTATTTTTATATACATTCTTTAATTAGGTTTTTTAAAGACTGATATGTGTTTGATTGTTTAATTCGTAAATCTCTTAAAGGTAACTGATTTGTGGTTTAAATTGTAAAGTAATATGTAATTATACTACTGGCACAACCCATAAAAGTGTACTGCAGTTTTATACACATACACTTAAAAAAGTCCCTTCACACCCAGCGTATTTCCGAAATGTTCTTATGGGTTTATTACAAGGGTCCGAGTATAATGGAATGGAAGTACGTCAAACTGTTAGCAACAGACTCATTACATCAGGTACATTGTGTTTTACGTCGCGTGTTAAAACTTATCGGGGTATACTTGGTTTGAATATAAATTTATTTATTTTGCAATGGTCATGTTTTCTTCATTACTTCCCTTAGGACCAAAGGAAAAATATTTGAACACGCTCACCCAAGTATAATCAAGATGCACTAACATCACAATTGAAAATGGGATAGGAATGGAAATTTATATGTAACTAAATTCTTTGCAAGCTTTTTAATGGAAATTCTCAAGTTTATAAGACTTATATGATCTCATTACTTAGTATGATCTCGAGTATTGTGCGGACAATAATACAAAGAGGCGGGCAGATAGAAATAAACTTTCTCCACGCCTACGGTTGTATATTTTGATTTAGGTAACTTTCAGCCAATACATTTATATATTCAGTAACGACCTCAATATAGATGTGGTCATATATCATCAGTTAGCTTGTTTTTCTTTTAGTTGTCTGTACAACGTGGGAGTTTAATTATTTTAAATGAGAAGTGCCTTTTTGATATATATTTGCAACATTATAGGTAATTTGTTAAATTATATTAATCAATAATTCTAATAAATATGAAGATATTATCATACAGGGATTCACGTAAGTTTATAAAAAGCCTAATTTTGTCACGTTTGTTTAAGCTGGCAGGACGAGTAGTAAAATTTTAGAATCTAATTAAAAATTATTATATTAATTATATATAATAGTATTATTAAAAAGGAATAAAAACTCTTTATTTTATAATTTTAGATGGTTTTTTTATATTATTCGTTTTCGTCATGATAAGTGTTAACAATAGAAGATAAACTTTGTGGATATAAACTAATAAGGAAAACTGTCCTTTAAAAGAAAATTTTTGCCAAAGCTAATTAAACTGTCAATACATTTCATAACTTTCATTAGTAAATATATTTTATATAATTATAATAATTTAGCAAAAAATATATAATTCTGGATTTTTCTTATTTGGGCGTTAAAAATGTATCATTAAAACAGTAAAGTCATCGTGGAGTAATAGTTTTGTTTTACAGGCACTTTGATATGGAAATGTAGAATTTTCTAATAATTTTGATTTGAACTAACTCATAACAAATATATGCCATAAATATGTGTGTGTGTGTATATATATATATATATATATATATATATATATATATATATATATATATTATCACATGTTAAATTGCCAATAACTTTGTGTACTCTTTTAGTTGAACTACTTTAGAAGTTTGATGACTCTTGTATTTGATTAAACACCATGCATCTTGATTTATTACATGGATGTGCTCCTTTAAGTTGTTTCCACATCAGAATCAGCTGGTATAATTTTGGTTTCGATAAAATATCCTTTAAGATAGGAGGCTTTTTAAAAACAATACGTGGAATACTTTTTACAATTGAGTCTATTATTGGAGAATTTTGAAGAATTTTGTAAGCTACTTTAAAAATGTTGTTAATTTTGTAGAGACCAGGATGATATTGTGTTATTAATTTAGGCACATCGTAATATTTCTTTTTTACATAATTATTGTTAAGGATAATTTCATTGAGCTTTAGCTTTTCATTCATTAGCTTCTCAGGATTCCTGTAGGTGTACATATACAAACCCTGATATTCTTTCTGTGGCAGATGATATTGAGGCGACTATGGGACGGCCAGGTGGTGATATCTTTGTTTTGTTGACTTTCGGAAACAGGTAGAAAACGGGTGTTTAAGGATTTATGTTTATTAAAATATCGATTAGCTCTTTTGGCAACTCCTCTTTAATAGAATTTTCTTTCAAATAATTCGTTATTTCTTTATTGAAGTGGTTTGCATATCAGATTTTAATAACTGATAAGTGTCATCATTTTCTAATTGACGGTTGGCTTCTCTAATATAGTCTGAAATGTTCATGATTACTGTTACATCACCTTTGTCAGCAGGCAAAATTATCAGTGATGAAATGGCTTTAGATTCTTCCTTAGAGACATTGGTTGACGTTGGCAAATCATCCGAAAAATTTAGCTTAGCAATGTTAGATAAAATAACGTTTATAAACTGTTCGATAGGGTGGTCTGGACTTAATGATGGGGGTTCCCAACTTGATGCATCTTTAAAGTGTTCATGGAACGTTTTCATTTCAACAGTCATGCAATGTAAATTGTTAGTATTTTTTTTATTAGATAGTCTTTGTTATTATAAAAAAAAATATTTTAATCTGATATTTCATGCAAATTAAGCAGTATCCATCACTAATTGAATGTGTTCAAAAGTTGCAGTTCGATCAAAGATAAGTCCCTTAGACAAAATAGAAATTTCATTTCGTTGCAGATTATAATCTGATAAGTTTATTAAATTCATCTCATCACATTGCATTGAAAATTGTGTAGGGATATTGTTTTGTCGAGATGGTGAAGATTGCGATGAGTATGTGGTTGGATATATATATATATATATATATATATATATATATATATATATGTGTGTGTGTGTGTATATGTATATACGGAGTTTATTGTAAGTAACTATCTAACAGTTTGTATAATTATTTAAGCAAGCTCTCAAATTACTAAGTGCCTAATACATCTCTACTCAACAACTCCCACATCAGTGTCAGGGACGTGTTAGTGAACTGTTGCCAACAACTTCACCAAACAAATTAAATACACACTTTGAAGGATCAAACTTACTTGCGTGTTCGATGACTGAAGAACCAAAGTTTATAATACTTATAGTTTTTTAACTCATAAGAGTTAATCATCACCTGTAGATAACCCAAATGAAAAAATGATTATTTCTCAACTTTTGTAGGAAATAAAATTGGACAAACCAAAACTATACGTGGCATCCATGTTAACAAGAAACGGCCATCTTTTTTTCAATATGTAAGTAAGTTGAATTTAATTTTCAACTGCTATTATAAATACAGTGCAATATGTCTGTTAAAACTTAATTTGCTAATAGAGAAACAAAACAGCTTTTATAACTTGTTTATAGAATTTAAAGCATATGATCATTTATTATACATGTAATACATTTTTCCTGTGAGGAGTTAGATTTTATTTAAAACAAATATTGGGTTTTTTTTTATTTATTTAGTGCAATCTAAACAATAAAATATATTAATATCTGATACTTTAAGTATGTTTTTTAATTGTCGGTCAAATCTTTAGTTCGTAGAACCCGGTTGTTTTAGTGACATTAGTTACATCAAATATTCACTGTTGAAAATGAGTGAACGTTTGCTACACTGATAACTACCTCAATAATTTACTGGAACGCAGGCAGCAGACAGCTAGTACCAGATGAGAAAATACATAAATAAAACATAAATGTAATATTCTTTAGTGCTTTGCTCTGTTGTAATTTCTTTAACTTTTTTCGTTATAAAGAATGCTAAGAATACAGAATTGGTGCAAAAAATGCGTTTACAGGGAATATGCAGAAGGCGTGGTTAACCGATGAATACTGGTTGAGTTAAAACCCCTGCGTTCATCCTAGAACTTCAGTTAATCAGGAACAAAAAGGATTCAATATTCTAATACAAATTTTATTCTCAATTTCAAGTAGAGTTTTAGTTTGTTAGCAAGATACTGTAGAAGTGGGTTAGGTCTCAGAGAACTAGATAATAACAGAGATGGCTTTGCAACGTAAGCTTCGTGAACTCAATGCATCAGAACATGTTTTACCTCAAAATTGTAGTCAAGATGGACTGCTAAATCTGTAGAAGCAGTAGGATTTTGTGTTCAACTTACCACGAGTAACTACTGTTGTGAGTACAAAGCTGTAATGAATTAAGCTCTAACCAATATAACAAATGTCTATGCACCAAGAAAATGCAGATGCTGTAGAATAAACTGATGGACCTACTCACATTCCAGTAGCTTTCAATGGTACATGTCAGAAAATAGCCTTATATAACAAAAATCATGTTATACGCGTACATGTATAGAATAAAAAAGTCTGCACATGAGGTATGTCATACAAAAAACTTATCCAGCAGGAATTGGAACAGTGCCACTGTCGCTGCTTTTAATCAATACGAAGCTATAAGGATATAATATTTGAGAATGTTTTTTTTTTCAAAACACTTCCTGCTGTTTGTCATAAATTACGTTATGGAGATGTAACTGGTTATAGGCCGGGATTAGAAGAGCACATCCAAGAAAAGGATGGCTACAAGACTCAGGAAGCTTGAAGCAAAATTAGGTAAGGCTTTGATTTTCGATTTTATATTTAAGGACTAGAATATTCACATAAGCCACTTCCCTTCCGTACGTCTTGCAAATTGTGTAGGGAAAGATATCTAGATAAGTTATTTGGCGATTTCATTGGATGGCTAAAAACAGCTGAAAGATGATTTAGTATGTTAAACAATGCATAATTAAAATTAACATATTATTACAGATATTTATATAATAAATTATAACTTAAAACTAGTAGCGTTGAGAGAAAATGTTATAACTTAATCCATAAACCTGTTGATGGAAATCCCTTAAAAGAAGATAAGCACATTTACACTACTTTCGGCCTCTTGATACTGAGAGTTAATGGAAGGTAATGATCTATTAAAAGTAAGTTATTATTTACAGTTCGTTAAGTAGGTCCTTCAAGCCGTTATCTTGTGAAATAATTGATTCTAGGCGCTTCAGCACCCAAGATATCTTTTAGTTGAATAAACCGTTACAATTTAAAGTGTTTATCTCGGAAAAGTACCTTTGCTTAGTGATGAACTACCTTAATGTTAAGAAATTTAATTTCGTCTCCAATTAGTTCAATTTTGGTAAGAGAAAAAGTGAAAGCGTTTATATTTAATTAGTTTCGGTCCTCATAAGTTTCCCTGCTTAAAAATTCATACATTATTTGTGTGTGATCTAATTTACTGAATTCAAACATATTCGCTTGTGAAAATGTAAGAGGTTATTATATAGAAAACATTATTAAAAAAAGAAAATTCTTTCTTGAAGACACTTTTATATCAATCCTTGATTAATCAGCCAAAATGAGTCTGTATTATGAGTAAAAATTTTGAAAAACTATTTATATATATATATATATATATATATATATATATATATATATATATATACACTAAATTTGATATTCCTACATAAACAAGAATGACTTATATGAATGTTCGTGTCCAACCATAGAGTATGACTGAGCATTATTTTAATCTACCAGTTAGTAGGCTGACACTATTTTCATTTTTTACTAATGAATTGCTACTATTTCTTTCCTGTAGAATGGTTTGTCAGTTCCTCTACTATATGATATTTCAATAATGTAATGAGATATATGCTTTCATGCAACCTCAGCAAACGCTGTTACGCGAAATATGGGAATGGTTATTTCTTAGTTGTATGTGAATAACAACATCTTTCTTAATTTTAAAAGTGACAGCTTTGCGAGGTCAGAATTTTGAACTCTTCTACCATTAAATAGTAAAATAAAATCTGCATTCATTAATAAGATATACTAAGCTACTATAAAAGCTTAGTAATGAATACAGATTTATAGTTTTCTTAAAGAATCGTTCTCTCCGTCCGAATGTCTGTCATTAAAAGGACATGTCAAAAATAAAATATCCAAGACTAAGTATTTATCGTGCATAAAACATCAATGAAGTCCTTTATAACCTTTAGGGTGCCCTTAATATTAACGTTTAAAATAAGATTTTAAATTTTAATAAATTTTTTTCAATAGACTATTCCGAAATCTATAATTAAGCTATCCCTAATAAAATCTTAAGTGGTAGTTAATCATCAGTAAAACTAGGTTTATAGAATAAGTTTAAAAATTTAGATAAACGTTTGAAATAATATCTTAAAGCAGAGAAATGTATTTGAGAAAGCATGAAGTGTTTCCATTACAAAGTTAAACACTACAACACCTTAGAGAGACACACGAGTGCATAGACCTTATTACGAAGTAACACGCTGTTCATACAAAGCAAACTTTTAAGGTGTTGGCGTTTACGCCTCTTGAGCAAATTGAATGCTTTCCTTCCACCGTAAATTAATGATTAGGTTTTAGTTGAAAACGTTTCTATTTTAGCAAGTTTTACACTCTTTTACTTCTACGTTTTATGTATCATAGTAAGGAAATAGTCTAGACACTTATTTAGTATTTATATTTTTTAAATTACGTACTCAAAATACCGTTCTCTATTTTATTCCAATGCATAGTCTATAATTTCTACAAACTTTATACATGTTTAGTATTACGGGTAATATTTATAGTAAAACCTAGTGAATATTAGACCTATATTCTAATTGTCTAGCTGGATAAAAATCTGGTTTCCAACCGAGTGTTTATAAATATCACAAATACTATTAAACTTATGACTATAAACCACTGTATGGTGCATACCTTAGATTGGGATTGAGTTATTAAACGATATGCTTTATTGTAGTTTAAATTTTTTTTACTTTTAATTTAACATCCAAGACGATTTTATGACCTTAAAATTTTAGTGTCTTTCATGTGAAATCAACTCCTTTTATCCAGCACTATAAAACTGTTAATAAAACATTTTGTCATACTTGCTGGAAATTTGTTAGAAAAATATGAGTTTTACTTTCAAGCCACAAAGAAACTCCCTATTATTACACAAGTAAACACAAATTGCACAAACTATAATAGCTTAATTGTTCATATATTTTTTGATTTTGTCTTAGACTTCCAAAAGAGCATTTTTGCCCTCCGCCTATAACGACGGAGATACATAAAGATGACAGTGGGATGTATGTTAGTTACTAGGTAGAGTTGTAATAAAATATTTTAGTATTTATCTGTGTTTTAGGTAACATTAAAAATAAACCATGCAAAAATATTTTTGTCCACTTTAATACATGCTTCTGAATGCTAGTTTAATCTAAATTGCTTTTAAGCACTTTTGGATGAACTTTCTCCTGTAGCTGATCCTGCCACTTATTTAGTGTTGGTAGATTTTAGTCTTATATTAAATAGCATGTAGCAATTTGTTAATCTCACATTGTCTCTCGCCTTGAATTCTTATTGCTTTTATATTGCTAATTTATTAACCATGCACTTAAATACGGATACTTATTAAAAATGAGATGATGAATGTAACACCTATTAGAACTTGAGTTTGAAAAAACGTGGTATTTAGCCTTCTCATATGTAACGATTTAAAAAAACTGACTTGATTTTTACTATACGATGGAAAGCTGTGTCACAAACAAAAATATAATCAATATTTTTTCATATGATTAATTTAATATTATTTATAATGCTAAGTGAAATTGATATTCTCTAGAGATTAAACATCAGATAAACGCTCCTAAACTGGGATTACAACTAAAGCCTTTTTAAAATTTCCAAGGAAGGGAAAAACCTCCTTTTGATGTCCACTGGGTAACGAGACATTCGTGTTGAGCTGATACTAAATTTAATAAATAAAAAGGTGTTAATAATTTTATGAGGCCAAGCATACTTAAAATACATACGTGCTATTAATCGAATATAAAATACATTTCAAGATAACAGCTACAGCAAATCTCGTTTTTATGTGACACTACACAGGGTTTTCACATTATTAGGTTCACAATGAATGTAAGAGGTCTAAATTTATATGTAAAGTTACATAATATGGATACAAAGAAAAGTTAGGCTGTACATATTTATATGAATGTCAAGTTATTTTCACAAACATATCGGAGATACCTAATATCACATGTCTGTTTAGGAATACTTCATACAAACTTAAAATAAATCTATCGAACAATTAATTAACCCAAAGTATCCATTTCTTTAAATTATGGATGAAGCGTTATATAGCATTACAACATTCAAGTTATGGAAATGATTATAAGACTGTATTCGATATTGCATGGCTAGGATCACATTGTTTGCTCGTATATTTTTAGGATAAATAGACATTTATAATAATAATTATAAAAAGATGAGGTATATAAATAGAATTAAAGCGCAGTAAAGCCGTATTTTGCCAAATCTCTGAGGGAATATGGATTTAGGGAGCATTTGCATGACAAGAACATTAGCCGGGTATCTATATCCAATTATGCCAATGTTTGTACGGTACTTAGGCTTCAAACGGCTTAGTACTAAGTAGTGTTACATTATGACCCTGTAACATTTTGCTGATATAAGCTTTGAGTAACATGTCTATGACGTCAAAAGAAAACAACACAAATAGCGCTTGATGAAGGAAAATCTATAATCCAGTAATATAGTAGAAACACTAAAAAATAAAAAAGGTAAATCTTCTTTAAAATAACAAGGTAAAATAAAAGTAAACAACTATGACAAGATATTATTTATGCAAAAAACAAAATATTTTAATTAAATGTAAAATTCTCATATTCAGTTGGTCTCTTTGTCAATATTTATAGACTACTTCTACTAAGTAGTGAAAAAGTCCATACAGTCTCTCTCATCATTTTTTGCTGCAAAGATTTTGACTGTAGCTCAAAATAAAACAGCCAACCCAACAGGAGAATAGCATGAAAAGAAATAACGAACATTATATGTAACGTCTAAGTCGGTATTGTTTTTTTCAATGAAGATCAAGCTGCCACTGGAAGATTTCAAATTAAGCGTGACTTTAATGCATTAGTGGCTTTAAGATAATATATTATATATTCCAAATTGAAATTTATGACTTTCTTGAAGTCCTAATGTTATATTTTTATAATTATATTATACAAATTATTATTAAAGAAAAAAATCTAGCTTTATCCTAGGAGAGTTTTTTATGAATACACTCCGGCCAGTGCGAATAACTGTCGACCTGCATAATCGAGTTTATATTGTAATATCAAAATAAGCATACGGATTATATGAAAATATCTTTGTTTTATATCAGTTATATAAAAATTTTAAAAGCATGTGTGAGCTAACCATCAGTAATATATTTAAATAAACATTTTATTGACGTAAGACTATGAAGTAATGTAGTTAAATATATGTTTCTAACATAGCGCGGTGGAAACAAGGCAGAGATCTGGTGACACATCTCACTACACAACAAATAATACTCGGAACTTGACGTCAAGGAGCTTTTATGTCTGAGGTATGTAGAATGGAGTACTGCTCTAATTGTTTCAATTACAGACCCTTTTATTTCTAAAACAATTTTGTAATTAGCTAGCAGTTACAGCTATTAGGTGGTATTTTACTTAGTGAAGTTATTAATTATCTAAAATATCATTATTAAATTATTAAGTTGATTCTATATCGAAAGCTCTCCAGTAAATATTTAAATGAACTTCTTGTTGACAAACGAGAAAATTCTGTTAATCCAAATAAGCTAACCATATGTTTGAGACATCATTTACGTAAAATTTTATTGCTTTGACTAAGGTTTTCTTTAATTAAAATCATACTGATATCTGTTTTACCATCGTATTTTTTAAATATGACTATATACATCCCTTATATCATATAAACAATTTATCTTAGGCTATATCACCTTTGATTCATTACAACTTTATGTCCATTTATGAACTTCCTACATCAGTGAAAATATCTAAAAGTTTGTTTAAAATGATAAAGCCAGCAAATGTACAGCAATACGGAAAAGTTATCAACTGATAGCCTCTATGTGCCGTCATTACTAGGAAAGACTACGCCAAACCACGTGTCGCGGAACATGCTTCACTAAGTTGCATGGATTTCAAATCTCCGTAGCTCATTTTATCATCTAGATGTACACTGAAAAAGTCCAAGCGTATAATTATGTAAAAATATATTTTTACATCTCCCGGTAGTGAACTTAGAAACTTTATTACCCTATTGGGTGATAGGTAAAATGATGCTTAGTCAAATCTAATTGCTATTCTTTATCATATAACTCATTATATTCTATATAGAAACGAAGTTGAATTCAAAATTCTAAACGCAATATACTAAAACTTTAGGTAAAGGTGTTAATATTTAACACTCTTAATTAATTGTACTAAGTTTCTTTAACAATTTACTTATTGTGTTTTTTGCCGTTTCCATCATGATTGCGCATAAAACTAATGTATAATTACATTTATCTGATGTAATTATACTCATCGAATTAATTTAAAGTAATGGCTAACATTAAATTATACTTTGAAACTACTAAGGACTAATAAGTCAATATTAGACGGTGTTGACATTACAAATGTTTGATAACGCATCGTCAAGGCTGTGTATTGATAAGGTCGTTTCCACGATTAGTGAGTACTATATTGTAATAACTAGCAGTAATCCTTTAATCAATATCGGCTCATAACTTTTAAACTTCAAAACAATTAACTATTGCAGTTTGTATGTAATTAATAACGTACTCACTGTTAGAGTTCTTGTCTTGTTTAATTATGCAAATTTATAGTGAAGTTAAAATATTGAGAAAATTAAACATTGATTAAATTGTATTATAGCTTACAAGGAAATAAATAGTTTGAATTTACAAACAGATTTATTACATTAACTAATAAATCTGCTAATTAGTAGTAATAAATCCTTATCTTAATCTATTTATTAAGATAAAGTAGATTCCAGATTAAATTATACGTATTATACTGAACGTGATAAGGTTTTGGAATATTTTTCTTTCATAGATTACTTCATTACAAACTTTATAATTGTCTTTTATAATGTGAGGTGCAAATATTTAAAAATATTACCTGATAAATCAATTCAATTATTTTTTACGCATCCTTAACCTCCAATAGCCAACTCAATGCACAATAATATGATTAGTTTCAAAATTTGTGTTATTACGGTGAAGGTGTTAAGAAATACATTACCAAATAAATTAAAGGCTACATATAACATCGTTGTATATCCAAAATATAACATACAATCGTCGTAACTTTATCTTAATGATATAAATTAACTTAACATCCATCCCTGTAAAATGGTTATACATTTAATATTAATTAATTAAAATATAAAAAAAAATATTCGGAAGAGTTTCACTGTATTAAGACGAAATCACGCAATTAGAAAGTGTCTCGTATATACGTCAAATGTAATGTTATGAGGTGTATTTAGTGCATAAGGAAAATGATTATATTTATGAAATTGAATCATATGTTTTGTTGCCTCTTCATTTTTGGTGTATAATAATATAATATGTAACTGTATCATTCCAGACACATTAAATTTTAATTTGAATACAAGAGCATTTTAAATACAAATAAACAATTTTAAATATTTTTCCAACTTATAAGTTACAAGTATCAAACGTCCATTCCAATTTAAGGTTTTATACGTACAGTAATATCAATATTTTTTTATAGACAGGTCCTCTTTTAATACGTTGTACTCGTCCGTCGTCACGGACCGCTAGCCCGATAACTAACTATGTAAAAGATTAATTGATTATTTATATTTTATTAACGATATACGTATACCGTTTAATGCATTCTATGTTAATTACTAAGAAGATAAGTGTTACAATATCCCTGTGCTACCTTTTTATGGTTCATATCATATATACTTAACTATATAGTGATTCTCGCGCGGTATATGTCACCCAAAATTGAAACTCCACATAAGCATTCTTCCAATTTTGACTGATTGTAATTTTTTATGTAATTAATGAAACAGTTAAGATCTAAGTAGCCTGAGAAGGAAACAGGATTTTTCCAGACATTTGCTATCGTTGGATGGCTAATGTCCGGAAAATCCTGTTTCCTTCACAATCCTTCCATCGTAAAAAATAACCTTCAAACTAAGTAGACTATAAAACGTACAAAACATCACTCAGTATCATTGTTTCATGCCAAGCGGAGGCATAGGAACGATTCGGAGTAATTGTTTTTTACTGGAAAATAAGTTTACCGACATAGTTATGATCTACGCTAAGTGGCAGAGAGTAATAATAGGTTGCTACCTAACATATATTATAACAAGCATGCGCTGGACATTTCCACTCCTTATAATTATGTAAATTCCCCGTTAGAACTTATATGTTAGTTAAATCTTTTGCACGAAATGCGATATTTCCATTAAAGAAGAATATTTTAATAAATAATATTTAACTTAATTTTTACTACCAAATTAATTACACAGCAAATATTGCACTAAGCGTGTATCTTAGTGTACGTGCAAAACAGGGAAAAGTTGAAGTCGTGTAAAATGACCCGCTTGTATAATAACCAGCAAGCTGGGAAGTAACGCAGTTTTTTCTGAAACGCAAACAGTTATCCCCTATCCCATGACGCGCCATTACCTTTACCTATCCAGGTCACTGAGGTACACACTTCCCACTATACTACAAACAAAAAATGTTGTAATCAAATTTATTAATATATTATAACGACTTAATTTTAATAAGAGTTACGATTTATATACTGCAAGCTTCATTGCTTTTGGTCAGATTTTAAAAGTCAAAGGACTTTGAGTTAAAAATCCCTATTTGAAAAGATGTTTTGTAAATCAAGTACAAGTATTTTTTTTAAATCTTTCAGTTTCTTAAAAGGGCATTTCTCATACTGTATGAAATACGAGGCAGGATAGCGTATTTATTATTGAATATTTCTCCAATGATCAAGAAAATATGTTAAAGAATTAAAATTTTTGGTCATTTAATTGACTTCAATATTATTTTTTTCATCACCGATTTGGAATTTTTACTGATGAAGTAAGTATATGTTTCAGAGAAACCTACTTTTGTTAACACACAACTTACTTGGGTTACATAACTGTCTCTAAATGTAAAAGTAAAATTTAAAACAAAATGTCAGTTATATTTAGACTGCTAGCATTTACCTGCTTTGAACGCAATGTATTTTACATTGCATGTTTATGGCCACTGCTGGTTGGAGTGAATTATATTTCAGACGCCAATAGTAAGTTAACCTTATTTGCTACGATTAAGAAAATACGCCAAAAAGTGTATCTCTATTGCCACTAGAATTGTCTTCGTTCTTAGTATGTTTTCTTCCATATTTGATTTTGTTCTGTTTGCCGATTACGAAAATATATATCAGAGATCAGGGAAGCCTACTTCTGTCAAAAGTGAAGTATGATTTTGAAGTATAAAGTAAGACTGCTTTAAAGGCAGTCTTCGGTAATTGTAGGAAATTCTTTAGGATCAGTATTTACCTAATCGTTTACATTTTAAAAGTCTTGAAAATAATGGGTATTACTTGCATTATCACACGCACTATAAATTTTAAGAAATTTA
Source organism: Homalodisca vitripennis (assembly GCF_021130785.1). Classification (NCBI taxonomy): domain Eukaryota; kingdom Metazoa; phylum Arthropoda; class Insecta; order Hemiptera; family Cicadellidae; genus Homalodisca; species Homalodisca vitripennis. The sequence goes on from NW_025776493.1 coordinate 29,607, forward strand.
AAATAATAAAAATGTTCACAAAAAAAAGTTTTTCACATTTAGCAGGCTCATTCAATTTTACACATCTTCAGGGATCAAGATTTGATATTCCCTACTTTAAAAACAATTGGAGCTATAGCATGGAGGGATTTCCAATTATTAAACGGCCAATATTCATGCCAGGAACTGTAACTTTGTCCTTGTAAAGTACAATAAAATTGGTTGTGTCGTTTACGCGTGAAATTAACAACAACAAAGTCACTTTAACAATAATAATATTTTATAAATATATTATTGATGATACTCTTACAATGTAAACATGTGTAGTTCTGGTACAAAACAAAAACATGTTATAATATTCTTATGATAATATATTAGTCCTCTATCTATCTCAGTTGTAATTGAAGTTAAAAGCCACCTGCCCTCTGCCTGATAATGAATAAGTCGTCCCTTTATGATCCGCGGGTAGATTTTATGAAGATAATCGTCTTCATAAAATATTTAAACCCAAAAGGATTATAATTTAAATATGTCAAGGAAATGCATGAAGGTGTTAAAGTGGCGGCTGTTTGCTACGATTACGGCTAATGGGACGATATTGCCAAGGACTGACGGGAATTAAAACATCACTGAGGCGGTCTTGAACTTTTATTTGTCAAAACTTTTACACAACCTTTAGCAACTAATCATAAAGTAAGTGTTTCCTAGTTAATTTCTTCGTAGGAATGTAACTTTATTCATACTATTTTTATAGATATTTCATTGAAAGTTTAATTATATTATACAATCTTAAAAATGTATAAACGATCAGGCTTTAAATTTGTGACAATGGTGGTTGTGTCCATATTAACAGAGTAATTTTTATATACATTCTTTAATTAGAGTTTTTAAATATTGATATGTCTTTGAATGTTTAATTCGTAAATCTCTTAAGTAACAGATTTGTGGTTTAAATTGTAAAGTAAAATGTAATTACACTACGGGCACAACCCCATAAAAGTGTACTGCAGTTTTATATGTATACACTTAAAAAAGGCCCTTCACACCCAGCGTATTTTGGAAATGTTCTTATGGGTTTATTACAAGAGTACGAGTATAATGGAGTTCTTATGCAAGTACTTTTGATAGGAATAAAATGGGTTTTTATTCTCACGTGTAATGAAGGAAGTACGTCAAACTGTTTGCAACAGACTCATCACATCAGTTAAACTGTGTTTTACGTCAAGTGTTAAGACTTATTGGGGTATACTTGGTTTGATTATAAATATATTTATTTATATTATGGTCATGTTTTCTTCATTGCTTCCCTAAGGACCTAAGGAACAATATTTGAACAGGCTCACCCAAATATAACCCAGATGCACTAACATATCACATGAAAATGGAATAGGAATAGAAATTCATATGCAATTAAATTATTTTAAGCTTTTTAATGGAAATTTTCAAGTTTATAACTATGATATCGAGTATTGTGCGGATAGTAAAACAAAGAGAGATATAAATAAAATTTCTGCACACCTACGGTTGTATATTTTGATTTGGGTAACTTTCAGACAATACATGTATATATTCAGTAACGACCTCAATATAGATATGGTCATATATCATCAGTTAGCTTGTTTTTTTAGTTGTCTTTACAATGTGGGGGATTAATAAAAAAAATGACAAGTGCCTTTTTTATATATTCTGTATATATGCGTATTTGGAAAATTGTAGTTAATTTGTAAAATTATACTAATCATTAATTATATTATATATAAATATATATATACATATATATATATATATATATATACATATATATATATACGAGTACATATATCACATATATCATAATAACACCCTATCATAGCTAGTGAATATTTGTTTTCTTAGCTGAGACAGACCTATTAGTTCAACGGTTCACACCACACTTACACCGGCGTAGGCAATAGAATTTTCAAAACATCCTGTATCCAAAGTCCTATAACCATTAGTTATTTTTTTACACAAATATATATTAACTAAAGGTAGCTTAGTTAATAATTATCTGTTAAATTCAATTAGTCCAATTCGACTGGTATATTGTGCTAGATTCTCATGAAGAGGATATAAATGCATTATAATAAAACAATTTGTAACAATTGACCGATTACAAGTTTTTAAACTACGAGACAGTAGAGAATTTTACAAGACAGCTAACTAGAGCAGGTCCAGTGACTCCATTTAACGCCACAGACTATTGTACAGTGGCAGAGAATGGTCCGGTAAACAGCTCCAGTTAACTATGGGAGAACGTAGAACTAGTTAAATGTTGTTCTTGCTCCTTCATTGTGAAATATTTACTTGTATTTGGGGCATACAAGAACAAATCATACGGTCCGTCAACTCCACAAATTAATTAGGAATTTTCAAAACACTTTTTTCATTTCATCTGTGGCCTATAATGCACGTAACTACGTTTTTAAGCATAATACATATACATATAAAATACACATAGGACACTTATATATATATATATATATATATATATATATATATATATATATATATATATATATATATATATATATTATATATATATACAGGGTGATTCAAAACTAAACGGCAATCTCTCGAGAGCTTATTTTATAGCTAAAAATAAGTAAAAAAGTTCATATAACCATATGCCCGGAAACGCTTCGTTAGCGAGTTACGCCTAGCGAAAGATTTCGCCCGGATTTCAGAACCCTTGGTGAAGTCAGGCCGTATAAAAATGGTAAAGGTAGTTACAAAGATACAAAATCGATTGTTTTTTGTGTTTTTATATCTGACAAATTTTATTAAAATTCGTCCCAGAGCTGTAAATGCAATACTTTCAGAGATATCTTACGTAAAACACAAGAATTGGTGCAAAGAAATAACACATTTTTGTGTTTAACGTAAGATTACTTCCATAAATGTTAAATAAAGGTCATTTTTTTCTTAAACAGATTTGGAAACATATATGACTTGGAACTATACAGAGGCTGGCCATGGCAAAGGCCCAATGGATGGTGTGAGAGGAGTATTGAAACGCATGGCAGACGAAGTTGTTAGACATGGAACCGATATTACCTGTGCTTCAGATTTTGTGAACACTTTAAAGAAGAGGACAAACATTTACTTGATTGAAATAGACAGTTCAACCGTTGATGAACTGAAAAAAGAAGTAAAAGCAACAGTGATCCCACCCATAAAAAATATCACGCTGGCTAGGCAGATAACATGTGGTTCGAATAGCATAATGTATTCAAGAAGTTTATCTTGCTTTTCTTGTAAGCCAGATACATACTGCGACCACTATACTATTGGTAAAGTTTTTGAAAATACAAAAGAAAGAAAGATTCCCTGCCAAGCTCATAGCGGAAACAATTATGGTAAAAAAAAACTGTGTACCACATGATTTATTCGACATCGTCTTCTGAAGGAGATGATGATGATCCAGCTATTGCAAATGAAGAACAAAAAAATAAAGCCACCAAATTAAGAATAAAATGTGAGGCTGAACCGGATTAAAACAAAGAAAGAAATATCCATAGAAAAAAATAACACTTCATTTGTCTCATATTCCAGTCCAAAGAATAAGCTACTTGTGAAAGACAAGGTAACTAATCGTATATTTAGCCTTAGGTATAAATACTAAGTAAGCAATCTCTCTCTTCCATACATTAAAATATTTTCCTTCATCTTCAGCTTTTCTACATTATAAAACAAATGTAATTTTGATCATGATATATTTTGTGAAACTATAGATATTTTTACAATATTATTGATTAAGACATGTAATGCTGATATTTTACAAATGTATTTAATAATTCTGAGGCTATTAATTTCATTTTATTATTAGGCTATCCATGGGCTCACCATTATTCCAAGAAAATCTGTAAAAATGACCGACTTTCTACAAAGGACATCGATAACCTGCTAGCTACTGAAGAAAGTCAAGACATGTAATTTTTATACATTTGTTCTCAAATATTAATTTTAAGATGTTTGATTTGTCTTTGTTTCAAAGTAACGTTTTCATTAAAATAATTTGTACTATTGAAGTTCTTTTTTTCAAACGCATCTTCCTTCGTGTCCTAATTTAAAAACGCATTATCCAAATAAAAATCTTGTCACAATGGTTTTTAATGTTACATTAAATAAATCTTAAATTGATTTGAAGGAAGAAATCACTTCTGTCACGTAGGTTCACTTCTGTCACGTACAGTTCATTTCTGTCACGCTCGATTCACTTCGGTCACTTGCAGAAATGTATTAAAATCGTTTAATTCCTATGAAAAAATAATTCAATTTAACATTATTTTCCTTGTTTAAATACTACTTTAATAGCACATGATAGGTAGTTAAGTGATAGCATTGATTTTAGCTTTTTATAAGTAACTTTAGCTAACTAAACATCGTAAACGCATATTTTCTTAGTTGTTTTTAGGAAAAAATGAAACATTAATCTAATATAACAGTTTTTAATCCCATAAATATACAGATAATACCGTAGTTATTTAATAAAAGTTAGTATTTTATGTTTCTTGGTTTTATTTTGGATAGTAATTATAAAAAAAGGAGCGTGAATATTTTACATGCTCTATCACACGAAAAAATGTATAAAATAAAACTAACATGAAATTGAGCTCTGCTGTGATGAAGGTAAGTAAGTACATTGTTTAAGGTTTATAAACAACAAAGTTGAAAGTATTATCTTTAATTTTTTTATTTAACAAAGTTTTGTTAAAATTATCCCATTTTGTGATTTTGACCCATAAATGTTACTTCAATTCAAAGTTGTATGGTTCAAACAGAAAACAAGATTAGAGACGAGATTTACATGACTGTCATTATCGAGTTCTGAATAACTTGAAACATCAACATCTTGCTATGTGAAGACTGATGTCTCCTATACCTTTAAATCAACTGTTAATGTCACTAACAGCTCATAAACATGCTAAACCTTTTAAAATAAGTAAATTTGTTGAAAACATTTTAATATTTATGATAATACTTAAGGCTTTATATTTGCTTGGTTTAGTTTCCTTTACTGTGATAAGGATTAGATAACAAAGTGAATCAATGTAAAAATAATGTTTGGCTTACTATTTTGGAATAATCTGCTCGAACCTGGTGAACACTGAGCGTTACGAAAACTGCAAGGTTTGGTATATTACAATAACAGCTGTAATTTCTAATAACTAGGGTTATAGTGAAAGATAGCATATATGCTATATCTGATACAAATGCAATGTTACAGATGTTTAAAAGGCAAATAAGTAAAACAATTTATAATTTCCTATAATACATAAACCAATGAATATCTAAGATTTTCAATATTACATATTCAAATTAAATAGAAACGCGTAAAAAGGCTGTTTTAAGATGTATGAAATATTGAAAGCTGTCTTACTATCAAACCTTGTAAATAAATTGTATGATGGATGAAAATAAAAAGTGATTAAGAATATTAGCAGGTTAGACATTGATGGTGAACATTACAAATAGGAACATTTTTATGAGTGAATGATATAATTAGCTTTATATGTGCCTTTTATTCGTAGGGTAAAAAATAAATTTCAGCTGTGTTTAAATGTCCAACTGATTTAAAGAAAATGAACTTACCGTTGTAGTTTTGTATAGAGGTTCATTAATATATGAGGAATATTGTATTGAATTATTTTGCAGATCACCGGATAGTATGTAGCTGGGAATTAACGAATATGTATTGGTCAAATGGGAAGCCATAATATCAGCAATAAACCACCAAAATAAATAAATTTGTAAACAAACTTAGTATAGTAGTAAGATATTTACTACATTTTAAATGTCAATACGTGTTGTTTAATTATAGAAAAAAATAACTAAATGAGTGAATGTCATTGCAAAGTTTGTTGAAAATATCTGATTTCAGCACAGTATTGCGTTGTACCTAAACGGAATTTGTTTTATTTCATACACTGCTAAAAACCTCACTTAAACTTACTAAGGCAAACTAGGATGTTTTTCTATACGCACGGAATATATCTGATCGTAATTTAAGCCTAGCACTTAGTTACGTTATTCACAAATATCTTAGTTCTTTGTGCCGTAAAGGCTACTACTCAATGAAAGCATATTTAAGTGACTAGCCTCAGCCTGGTTTTCTCATTATTCTCCTTTAAGACCTAAAAATTATAACGTTAGGATGAACTAATTTGTAGCGACTTCGTTTATTGTATGACTATGTCCTATATATTTTTTTATCTATGAACAATACATGTTTTAATATTACTAGATGTTTACAGAGCACGTTTGAAGTTAGGTCATATTTTTAAGACTTCGTAAATATGTTTAACATAAAAGAATACTTTGTCCCATACTAAAGAGAGCGATACAGCCCAGACGAAAGGTAAAAGAAAGATTTATGTGTGTTATGTCTGTAGCTCGATATCGGAAAACAGTTTATTTTATGGCACAGTAGCGACACGGAGGTCGACCACTGGAGTTTATGTGTAAGACACTGGCCCTGACAGTGCACTGGTGTTCATTTTCAATATCCCTTTAAGAACCACTGTGAATAAATTGTGGTATAGTTTATATTGATAAAGGTAACAGAAAAGTTTTTCGTAAATATAATATTTATGTTGTCTTTACCCAAGGAACATGCTTGATCATATTTGAAGCTTCACTTAGTAGGCTGACATGATTACTTTTTTTTCTACAGAGATGTAAATATTTCCATTCCGAATGATGTCTGATTGTTTATCTGACCGATAGAAACGTCAAGAATGTAATGAGCTTCAGGCCTGAATTTGTTCAAGAAGTCTAGAGTAATCTGGTATGCGACGCATGGTGTTGCATATTCGAAAGCTGTATAAATTAGTTATTGGAAATTGAAAAGAATTGTTTGCGTTTGTATATATACAGTATATATAGTTTATAATTTTCTTCATCGATGACAACAATAAAGAGACATAAAATCTATAATTGATTTGTAATATTTGCTGCTATATTATAAACAGGGAGTACGCCAGACTACTTTCCAGGTTTGGCTGAATTTCTATCAAATTCTTAATATATCAATTTGTTCTTAAGATATCTTACGAAAAGCATATGGTCGGGAAAACAAGCAGAATAGCACAGTTGCAATTCTAGTAGGCATTATCACAACAGAAAACTCTGTAGGTCGATCCCTTCTTTATATATTGTGCTCCCAGTTGGACTTCCTTAATCATTATACAAATCGTAGTTAGGGATGTATGCCAACATTAAACTCGATGTTGCCTTTATAGAAACAGTATCCACTAGTGCAGTAGTAGTACTCTCATTGGTGCTTTAACAAAGAAAATATATGCATGTCTATATATATATATATAGATATATTCCTTGTGTGCGTGTGTATGGTACTGAAACTCCTCCTAAACGGGTGGACCGATTTTAATGAAACTTTTTGTGTGTCTTCAGTTGGATCCGAGAATGGTTTTAGATTCATAATTTGGTCCAATTTTAATAGTTTATTTAATTAATTTTTTAATAATAAATTGTTGTTGATGGTGGAGTGTTTTACATTGGAACCGCCAGACTGCGCCACGACACGTAATACAAAGTGAACTGTTACTTAACAACTGTGAATATTTTCAGCTGAAGTTCATCAAAGAGGCAGAAACATTTGTTCACATTTAAAATTTAGAAAGTTCATATTTTAAATTTGTAAAGTGCTTGATCAGTAGTGTAATGCAGATTGCAAAGATGAATTTTCACCAATTGTTGTACGTAAACATTATAATATTACAACACAGCCATAATGTTTTTCTATTTTAATTCCAGGTTTTCCCGGACAGTTTGTGCTGCTATCAAATTTGTGCGTTGTTTTGTAACATGCTGTAATTATTGTGTGAGTGCTAATTGTTTATTATAATACATTAATAGAGATTGAAGATGTTTGAAGTGCATAAAAAACTATAGTTATTTATTAAAGTTATTGAAGTCATTTTGCAAATTTATTGAAGTGAGTATATTGGTCGCATACCTCAAATAACCTAAGTAGCATACAAATCAAAAGGTTGTGTTTCTATATGTGAATATTGTTAACAGTTTAGATAATCAAGTTTTAAACTAATTGGATTTAAAATAATTTGTTTGTAATTTACATCTTTTAATCTGCAGTCAGAATTGGTCACTAAGTTTAAATTAAGTAGCATACAAATCACATGTGTGAATAACTACTTATTGTTAATAGTGTATGAATTGGTTTTAGATTAAATTCTGTTGGGCCAGTTCCGATATTATACTGTAATTTTAAATTACTAATTTTATAACAAGTAAATTTTTTAATTTACAACTTAATTTATCGTAATGCTATTGAATGTACAATATTTTTTGTTAATCCATCAGGAGTGTACATAAACAAATTAGATGGTTTTCCGATAGGGCTGAAGTATAATAAGTGGCCTCCATCACAATCGAATTATTGATATTTTTGAATAGCCTATCCAAACTACTATCCAAATTGGATTATAGTTATTTAATGGCTGAAGTATAATAAGCAGCCACCATCACAATCGAATTATTGATATTTCTGAATAGCCTATCCAAACTACTGAATTTCATTATAGTTATTTATTCGGTCAAATTTAATTAAATTTTTAATTATAAATTGTTGTTGATGTTCGAGTGTTTTATATTGGATCCGACAGACTGCGCTACGACACGTAATACAAAGTGAACTGATACTTAACAGCTGTGAATATTTTCAGCTGAAGTTCACCAAAGAGGCAGAAACATTTGTTTACATTTAGATTACATTATTAGAAAGTGCTTGATCAGTAGTCTAATGCAGATTGCAAAGTTAAATTTTCACCAATTGTTCTATGTAAACATAATAATATTACAACACAGCCATACGTTTAATCAATAATAGTCTTGAAAGCATAGAGTAAGCATAAACATATAAAAATAACACCACTTCTTATTTCAATATATTCTGTACTCACTTTGGAGGATAGAGATTATCCAGATATAAAATTGGAAGTTTTAGCTTTTAACTGAAATTGACAGTTTGTGCTGCTATCAATGTGTGTGTGTTGTTTTGTAAGGTTCATGTTTCAAAAGTAAATACGGCAAATAACATTAAAATATAATAGAATTAAGTTATAAAAATTGTACTACGTGTCCGCGTTATAAGTTTATAAAAGCCAACAGGCAAAAATATAAAATAAAACATCGTGTAATTATTGTGTGAGTGCTAAAATTGTAATAGTACATTAATAGAGATTATTGGTCGCATTACCTCAAATAACCTAAGTAGCATACAAATCAAAAGGTTGTGTTTCTATGTGTGAATAACTATTGTTAACATTTTAGATAATCAAGTTTTAAACTAATGGATTTAAAATAATTTGTTGTAATTTACATTTTTAATGTGCAGTCAAAATTGATCAGATAAGTTCAAATTAAGTAGCATACAAATCACATGTGTAAATAACTATTGTTAATAGTGTAGGAATTGGTTTTAAATTAAATTCTGTTGGCCAGTTCTGATAATATACTGTAATTTTAAATAAACTATAATGAAATTCGGTAGTTTAGATAGGCTAATCAGGAATATCAATAGAGGTTATCCAGATATAAAATTGGCAGTTTTAGTAAAATACACTTTTAACTGAAATTCCTAAATATTAAGTGTGCAGCGATTGATCAGTTAATTTTTTGTTTATAAATAAATTGTTTTTTATCTTGGTATGTTTTAATTTGGATCCAGCAGAATGCGCTACGATTGCAGTTTCAATTTTTTTTCTATTTTAAATCCAGGTTTTCCCGACAGTTTGTGCTGCTATCAAATATGTGTGTTGTTTTGTATCATCGTGTAATTATTGTGTGAGTGCTAATTGTAATATTAAATTAATAGAGAATCACATGTGTCAATAACTATTGTTAATGATGTAGGAATTGGTTTTAAATTAAATTCTGTTGGCCAGTTCTGTTACTACACTGTAATTTTAAATAACTATAATGAAATTCAGTAGTTTAGATAGGCTAATCAGAAATATCAATAATTCGATTGAGATGGTGGCTGCTTATTATACTTCAGCCTTTAAATAACTATAATTTGGATCGTCATTTTAGTAGTTTAGATAGGCTATTCAGATATATCAATAATTTGATTGTGACGGTGGCCACTTATTGTACTTCAGACCTATAGGGAATACTTATTTAGTATATTAGATAAATTAAATTCTGTTGGCCAGTTACGATACTATACTGTAATTTAAAAAAAACTATAATGTTATTCAGTAGTTTAGATAGACTAATCAGAAATATCAATAATTCGATTGAGATGGTGGCTGCTTATTATACTTCAGCCTTTAAATAACTATAATTCGGATCGTCATTTTAGTAGTTTAGATAGGCTATTCAGATATATCAATAATTTAATTGTGATGCTGGCCACTTATTGTACTTCAGACCTATAGGGAATACTTATTTAGTATTTTAGATACCGTAGTCTACGTTGTTATACATTTTTATCTAGCAGTTACTTAATTAAAAATTACATATTCAGTAAGTTACTCATATTCATTGTGTACTATTATACAGAATTTTATTTTTACAGAAAAATGCCACGTCTTCGTGGAAGAGGACGAATAGTTATTCAATCATGTGATTTATATGCTACTTAATTTGAACTTATGTTACCAAACTGTTAACAATAGTTATTCACACATAGAAAACACAACCTTTTGATTTGTATGGTACTTAGGTTATGCAACCAATATACTCACTTCGTTCAATAAATTTTCAAAATTAGTTCAATAACTTCAAAATTTTATATTTGATTAAAAAAAGTGTTTATTACAAAATTTTTGATGGTTAATTTTACAATATAGTGCAATTCTACGTTTAATTCTGAACACAAAAATATATACTCTTATTTATATTGCTTTTATTTTATATTTTTAATAATTTTTTTAAAAAAACCTTGCGCGAAGCTCCAAAACAGCCCGACACTACAGGATGAAATGACCGCCAGTTCTAGGGTTAAGGAAGTTTTCATTTAAAACATCCTCTAATTTTCACATCACTCATGTTATACTCACGCACTATCGGTTGGTCGAAGTGTGATAAAATAAATGTATATATATTGTAAATAAGTTAGATATTGTAATAACTTTTTAATAGACATTTTTATCAAAACAGCCCAGATTGTTACAGATTAATCAAAGTTTAAAATTTTCGAATTAAAGACGTGTGTACAGGACAACGTCTGTCGGGTCTGCTAGTATATATATATATATATATATATATTATATATATATATATATATATATATATATATATATATATGTATATATATGTGTGTGTGTGTGTGTGTGTGTGTGTGTGTGCGTGTGTGTGTGCGTGTGTGTAGGTGTGTGTTTGTGTACATTATTTGTCAAAAACGTATTTTTCTGGAAAAAAAGTTTACTCACATTTTAAATATTGTTTTTTTTCAGTTTAAGGTATATCCAGCACTACAGTGTACCGTTGTCGAATTTGCATTTTTGCACTAAACAAGAGAATGCATATCAAGTAGGTTTAAAAAACTGTCACTGTCACAAAACGATTACTTCTGGTCATTGTCATCCATTTCCGGTTTAAAGTATTTGTGTTTAGGTAGTCCGGCGAGGGCGGAATGCATTTGCGTCTAAAATCCTTACTTTTTTAAACAGCTGAGGTTTATAAAATATAGTGTTTTTTCAGGTCAACAACCCTATTTAAACCCACGTCACCGGTTGATCTATATGACAAATTTTACATTCGTCCTTTTGGAATCTGAATATAATTGTGTGTAAATTTCATCGTTGTAGTACATGGGCGGTTGAATAACTAAATATAGTTCTTGAAGGGTAAACCCCCCCCCCCATTAAAATCCGTGAAATGTTTGATATTTATGAAAAATCCTTGGTTTTCTATGTAAGACATGAGGCACCTGTGAGTCGAATTTCATCTCTTTAAGGCATGTTAAAAAACTAAAACATATGTCTTTAAAGGTTTGCATCTCCATTCAACCCTTATGTTTAATAGAACTACAAGAAAGTTATTAGTCTTCTTTAGAGGTTCGTGTTAGTCATTTTTATTGATGACTAAGAAACTAAATTTTGTTTTTCCAGAGTGTTTGAAAACTCATTAAAACCCAAACATTTTAAATTTTTTATGAGTTCTACATGTGATAAAGTTTAACTATTTAGGACATCGGGAAGTTATAGAGTATGCTATATCAACACAATATATTTCATTACAAGTAATCAATACTGACTATTTAGAGTAGAGTACGACATTATTAGTTTGATCGCGAATCTTAAGATGCTATATTGAGACGATGGAGGATAAGGCTATAAATACAATTTCAACCTGAAATAAAATAAACTTTTAATGATTGTGATCATAGTTGTTCCATCCACTGTGAGCGAAGGTTCTACTGGGACCGAAGTAATTATAAGTTGTCGACACCAATCTTAACCCTCCTCAGTTGCCATTGTGTTGTCATGGAGGATGGCTTTGTCTGTATAGTCTCAGAACCTCTATTCAAACCCCACTACCTCTTCACAAGGATATATAATTTAAATTTCATTTACCTTACATTTCGATACAATTGGAATATCGGATGTTATTATGTTGACAAAAAACAAATTGCCACTCAATATGCATATGCAATCAAAACATTTACTATTTTATTACGAGCATTGTGGTTACACTTAAATTACCTACATATTCATGTTTGTTTGTGAATGGAAGTACTATAGTATTAAGAAGGCAAGAGATAAAGAACCATTAGAGGTGCTGTAGTTAACTTCAGAATTCTGGACTCAAATAAATGTAGTCTTTTATTTCATGATTACATGTAATTGTCGTTATAAAAAAAATTGTAACGAGTTCTATAAAATATAATATTTCATTTAAGAAAACAAAACTATCATAAGATAAGATTATTGCTTGATTCCTATAAAAAATATAAGTGGTTTCAACGTTTCTAAATATCTTGTCATGTTGTCAATATATTTGAGTTATTAAATGTTTTGATCTAATATTCCAGACACTTCATACGTCGCATTTTTCAATAATATACTTGTTCACTTCATCTTGGTACTACAAAATATATAAATTGAGAGCTTTATACTTTATACTAAATGACTATTAGTCAGCCTTATACTAAATGACTATTATTAAGCAGCATCAGAGAAATATATAATACATCTAATTAGAAATAAACCTTATGTATTCTGAAACGAAACGTACGAAAATAAGTAAATGTTGCATCGTAAAGGTGAATCTTTAGTAGCCAACGTTTTATAAAAATATCCTTATTATTAACTTTACCATTATTAATGTTATAAAGATTTGAACTAGTTTATAGACATATAAGGAAGAAAATGATAGCTTAAGTCCTCATTGAAAGTATAAATATTTTTAATAAAAATATAATCATTAATGCATAGTCTTATACTATAATATGTGTTATAAAATATATTTTATTAATAATCAATAATCTAATCACATCTAACACATATGATTAAAGGAGCATTAACAAAATTTAACTATCAAAATATATTTACCAACAGATATATTGTATCCTCTTCAAATGAACTACTGGAATATATATACATTTTGTACAATACTATTATTACAGCTTTAAGACCAATAATTCTGATATACATCATTCATATTGGATATTTTTACAAGATAAACATACTTAACAAGCTCTGAGAGGCTATAAGAAACAACCACCAGGCTATTTGTTTATTATTATGTGTAATACAGGCCAATAAAAACCAGCATATAAGAATGAGTACTGCGGAAAGAGACGACTGCAGATTAAACAGTGTTATTCCGGAATAGAACTATTATCTGAATTCATCTGTGTACTGTTTCAGTAATAAAGAGGGTGTTTTACAATGAAAGAAAGAGCATGCGTTGCAGATAGACCTTATTTCTCGTCAGCAGTCCCAGGCGTCTCTCTAAGTAATTTGTATGCCTAAAGTAATTAGTATACTGTATCTCTCCGTTATCAGAAGTGATTATGTTCACCCTCCCTCAATATAACCAACTCTCTTATTTAAATTATTTACCATTAAAACATAATTTCTACTATTTAATTTATAAAGTATTGGTCTGTATCTCGTGGTAAAATGTTTGTATTGATAATGTTTAGTATTTAGTTTTCTTAACTACTATTACTTTACAAAAGAATGTTAATTACCTAACATGAATCGTGTTTTAGTAAAATTAGAAATATAATCTAGCCACGATGATTTTCAAGTATTTAAACTATGGCGATGGTCTGCTGGTCATTAAACTATTGTTAAGTTATAATTATATTGAATTATTAAAGTGCATACGATTAAATTTCTAATTGAGAATAATTACATGCATAAATAAATAATGGAAGTAATTATAAGTTGAAATAAATTAAAGTAATGAGTAAAGTACTGTAAAGTAATATAAGGTAATATAGGTTAAAAAGTAAGATTGGTAAACATTTACGATGAGTTTCTATGAGGATAACATGAAAAAGGCTTTGAAATAATTGTAAATGACGAAAAATATATGAAAGGTAATATACTAAAATACATAACACATTTAAATTAGATGATCAAACGGTTGAACAAAAAATTTAATGGTTTTAATTTGTATGATTTTATGCACAACTAATATAAGGCCTAACACAATAAAGGGACTGTAATTTATACCTAAATAAATGATAATATTACATAACCATTATTTTTGTAACTGCATACTTTTCATTTTATCTGTAGCATTTGTTCTCTAAAAAACTGAAATGAGATGTTTTCAAATATAGACTATAGTATATTAAGTTGTCACTAACATAATCATATTATGATTAACGATTTTAAATATCAGTATGCAGTAAATGCGACATTTGACCTTTCCATATTAATAATTAGTCATTCCAGCTTTATTTTTAAGACCAATTACGTCATTACCAGCTGTCGGAGAAGTCTAGTGACAATGTAAAGTATTAAGTTAAGAAATGGAAGTCCAACGCAAGCAAGTAACTTCAGGCCTATTTCGCTACTTTCAACTTTCTCAAAAGTGATTGAACGGGTTGTGCTAAAAAGACTAATGGAATACTGTGAACAACCTAAGCTTCTAACAGTACCTAAGTCAACATGGTTTCTTAAAAGGGCGATCTACTATTACTGCAATCATTGAGCTAGCAGAGTTTATAATTGACCATCTGGAGATAGGAAAGCTAGTTACAGGCATTATGCTCGATTTCAGTAAGGCGTTTGATTGCCTTAGCCACTCTCTCATTTGAAACAAAGTTGAAAATCTGGGCATTAGAGGTAATGCCCTTAACTGGCTCAAGAGCTACCTGGAACAACGCAGCCAACTGGTCGAAGTTAGACAGACGGAAAGAGGATCCATACTGTAAGATCAAAACCACTCCCTATAAATAAAGGTTTACTACAAGGATCTGTCCTTGGCCCTGTATTGTTTATCCTTTTTAGAAATGATATGCCTTAATATTTGGACAGTCTCTGTCATACGCTCATGTATGCAGATGATACAACCCTTCTCTCTTCAGAAAACTCTACTAAACAGCTGGCGGTACGCTCATACATCTCGTTGAACATGGCATACCAGTACAGCCACT
The DNA here is from genome assembly GCF_021130785.1 of Homalodisca vitripennis. NCBI lineage: Eukaryota > Metazoa > Arthropoda > Insecta > Hemiptera > Cicadellidae > Homalodisca > Homalodisca vitripennis. The sequence goes on from NW_025776493.1 coordinate 45,211, forward strand.
ACAAACGACTTGGTAGTTAATATGTCTAAGACTAACCAACTTGCATTTCGTAGAAAGCGAAACTAGGTACCAGCCCTACCAGATGTTAATGTAAAGCCACACACCAAAATTCTGGGAGTGATAATCGATGAAAAAATTTCATGGACACAACATATTGACAAGCTATGTAAGAAATTAAATACAAGTCTTTATATCTTGAAGCAAATAAAAACAATCAGTAACACCCTAATAGCAAAGACTACTTACTTTGCAATATTTGAAACTCATATTCGATACGGGATAGCCGCCTGGGGAGGAACAACTCAAGAGAACCTACAACGACTACCGAGACTTCAGAAAAAAGTTATAAGGATTCTTAACTTCCTGGGCCCCAGAGACCTGTAAAGAAGCCTTTAAGAACCTAAAAATCATGACAGTGATTGCCCTCTATATTCGAGAGGTTATACTGTATGTTGATGCGAAGAACCTACCTCGAGCTGCTGACCACCACGACTACTACACTCGACATCCTGCAAACTACCCACTACCAGCCCACCATCTTACACTGTATGAAAGAAAACCGTCCTATGCTGGCAAGAAGCTGTACAACATATTACCACAAGAACTAAAAGCTCTTAAAGGAATGAAGCTGAAGGCATCGATGAATGACTGGCTGACATCAAGACCCTTCTACACCCTGGATGAATATGTGCACTGAAAAGACATTCAAGAGTGACATTATTTTTGTAAAAAATTTGAATTATATCCACTGTAAACTGACGCAATACATTTCAGTAAGAAATTTAATAATAAAGAGTTTCTGATTTCTGTATTGCCTATGAAGATACAGATATTGGATCAAAATGTTTTTTAAACACTGAACAATGTTCAAAGTGGTTACAAGATAATAAGGTTGCCCATTTAAATCTAAATTGTTCAGTTCATACTAATCAGATGAAATTTAGAATTAAATGGCGGATATCAAATAGTGTTTCCCTAAAAGAAAAATAAGAACAAAAATGAATATATAAAAACAACCTTGAGAAAACCTTTTTCAACAATCTAAATTTGATATTATGAATATAACTAAAAATCGTGTAATATTATTTGTTTTGTTATTTACTAATTGCGGAAAGAAAAGTGACGCATTTGTCTTCTTTGTTTCACAAGAAGCCCCGTTTATCTTTTAAAATACGTAAGTAAATAAAATGTAATGTTTAAATAAATATTTTATTGCAATATTTTTAACTATAACTCATATTGTTAATTGAAATTTATATTAATATATAAAAAGATTGAAAACTATCAAAGCTTTATTGTTCTTTGAAATACATACTACGCTATTTGTCCTAAATCTTTCTTTCTGTCCTTTGGATGGTCATGAATATTAATAATTCGATAACCATCATAGGATCGTTATTGACCGCATATTAATAATGCAGTTCAAACATATTGCCCATATTTTGATATAAAAGGTATTTAATCCCAATTTCCCATTATTATAGTAGCAAAATTTTATTTAGTAGCCGTGGTATTTTTCAAATAATTGAAAGGCCATAGTTACATCAATGTGTAACGTCAAGTCTGTTAACTCATAAAATGTAGGATATTATGCTTCTGGCCAATTAAAGAATTAAAATCTTTTAATCTTATACCAGTATACTGTATTTTATCTGGTTTTTAAATTTTTACTTCATTGAATTTTATTTAATGATATCCGGTAATCCCAATACCTAGTATAAGAGTGTTTCAGTTTTCTTTTCTTTAATTCGGACTGCTCTTTCCCACCATGCAGCAATAATACACGAATTTTCTGACAACAACTGTCATTATGTATTATACTATCAGCTATTCCCAGATGTGCACATAATTTGGTATTGCATGACAAGAACAGGTATATAGTCTTTAATGGGCTATTAACACTTCTGAAATTAAATTATGGCAACTTGAAGAACGCAACATTTTCTAATAACTTTTAGGATATTTAAACGTTTAAGTGAAAAGCATTTTTTTTATTTTGATTTAGTAAAATGACACATATTTTAAATAGTATACACTTAATAGAGTAATTTCTCTAAAATCTGTTATGGTATTTATATAATAATGTTGAAATGATTGTGACACGTAGTGTGGGTTACTTCTGTCTTGTTATGTAAGGGCTAGAGTTACCTGTACACTTTACTGCATTTTCCAAGAAATATTTGCCAAGATCACTGTTCCGTGAGTGTGGAAAATCTGCAGCTCTAAGCGAAGTTAGATTAATATTTGCATACGTTTGGAAAGAAGCGGGGTGAAAAATTTTAAGCTTAAAATCTAATAATTATAATATAATCTCTCCAAATACAGTTATGATTAGAGCTGTTCATTATTCAAAGCAAAATAGGAATTCAAAACCTCACAATGAATTTTTATATGGACAAAATAACGAGTAATAAACATAGTACATACGTCGTTTTTATTTTATTAGTCATAATAATAAGGGTGTTGGAGATTTCCTACTGTTTCACTAGAAAAACCTAGTTAAACTAACCCTCTTTAGCAATCATAGTATAATTTACCTAATTATATTTATATATGAAAAAAGAAACCGTAACATCAACGTTAAACCCTTGTCTTTCTTTGAATTATTAGTCGATTTTAATAACATATTATTCACTATTATACTTTAGTACAAAGGCTGAATTGAAGCACTGTAGTATACTCGTACAGTAAACTAAGCTACAAGGGTGCTAAAGCAAGCACCACACGTACACCACATGTATAAGGACACATGAGTGGTGGTCTGAACTGCTCGACATGGCTAACGAAGTGTTGTTACAGCTGTTGATAACTTGTGCCACCAGACGGCGCCAGCATGTCCTTAGGTCAAACTCCATCCCACATCCAAACTTGATATGGCTTCTATAATAACTAAAAACTTGTTGGTATTAATTTTATGTCTTATGTTAATGATATTTAGAATATCCGTCCCAGAAACGGTAAAAAACACCACACTGCAGATTCTCCACGCTGTACTAAATTTGGGTGACGTTTGTAACTTGTTAAATAATTAACCCAGCACTTTTGACTCATAGTCTACGGTAAATAAGTTATTGATGCTTTGGATTAGCAAATTACAGTCCAGATACTTAGTCCACGTAATAACGGTATTTTACATTCTGTGTCGGACAGAAAACTATAAATTGAACAGTTTTTTAGAGTGCTTATATATACTTAAGGAAATGTGCAATTTTTCCATCATATATCATTGTGTAAAACGTGAATATACAGTATTGAACTTAAGAGGGTGGTTTAAAAAAATTATGTAAGGTATATATATACGTTGAGATATGTTTTTACTTCGTCTATATAAACAGCCAATCGGTAACTGACTCGTGATTTTTTTGTGTCATGTGACAAAAGCATTCAGAGAGATATAATTTGTATTGAGTTCCTAGATTGAATGATAGATTCAAGATGTATCATCTGAATTTATCGTATTCTGTAATTGTATACAATACACAATGACGAGTCAAGAAGTAACCTATAGAATAATCAAGGTATTGTAGAGTTAATGCGAAGACAGTTTGAGTTTGTTTGCCGAAGCTATTAGGATCACTTTAGATTACTAGTTTCAGGAGCTGACGTGAGACAAACTTCATTAGACACATCGTACTTGGAAAGCTCAACCAAGGTCAATTAATCATCATGTTGGCGGTTAGTTTGTATCCATAAACGTGGGATATATAAATACTAGAGCACATTAAATTTTTGTTTATATATATATATATATATATATATATATATATATATATATATACCTTAAACAATCTTTCACTGCAAATAGTGTGCAAATATTGTAAAGTCTAATTATATGACAAGTTCTATCTAAAAAGTTACTGAAATTTTTGTGACTGATTATCACAGTTTAAAACAAAATTCAATTCATTATATCAAAATACTTTTTTACAACCTAATTAATTTGTTTGCTTTGAACATTGGTATATAAGTTTGAGTATCCTAAGTAAGTTTTAGCAGTTTAAATAAAACTATTTATTACCATATTGTTCATTCTAGTTCCTTAACGTTGTGTTTATTTTTATAGCTATTGAAAATAAGCCGCATCTTGTCATTTTTTACCGTTGTTTCATATCATATTTTCAATGTCTCCGAGAAAATCTATGTTGGAAAATTCACATATTATCACCTTTTGTTTAATATACAGGGATTTAGAACATTTTAAAACACAGCATTAATTCTTACACCGTTTTGTTCCAATTAATTAATTAATTCTCTTCGGTTGTAAGCGAATCCTTATGAGTTCATTACATCCACGACCAATTTTATGGTTAATACAAGAAAAACTATGTCTCAGCATTACATTTATATTGTTGCTTAGTGTTAAGTTCTAAAAGACTACTTAATTTGCGTTTTTATAGAACCTCGAAGTGAACTACGAACTTCATAGCATATCTGAGATTGCAATAGTGTCACTTTTCTCTGGGACTTTACTTTGCACTATTAAGATGAAAAACTGGAGGTTATTTGTAGTATACTGGTTATTATTTGTAGTATACAGTAATTGAATGAAAACTAGTATCTTAGTTCATCGAATTCCTTAATTTCGTGTTACAGAAATACTACAGGAGTTGTTTCTGGAATAATTACGTGATTAGGAATGCTCCAACAACCTTTGTTAGGATATTTAAATTAAAACGGTACTCTTTATTCAGGATGGATTGTATACTTTTCATTGAATAGGAAAATCATCCTGAAGCACAAAATATGATACTTTCTGAAATGTCTGAGGTAATTTGTATAATATGAAGAAAACATCTCCAAAAAAATGTATTTCTTTTACTTCTCTATATGATTATTATGTTTATATTAGTTTTGGAGTAATTTTTGAACGCACGTAAAAACATACAACAAGGAGGAATTGTATAAGCTCTTTATATTTAAAGTGGGTGAATAGCCAATCATACTTGTGATAATGGTGGAACAAACTTTAAAATATTTTTTTATATAAATTTGGAAAGTTACCAATACTTATATTATAAATTGCTACGCTTGGTTAATATATTTATCATCTCATTTAAAAAAAATATATTATTCTTCCATAAGTTATAACGTTCATAACGTATGCGTCGTTATGTTGGCGTTCAGTAAATTCTAAAATTCATTTACGACTGACTGTACGACCAGTATCTATTTAAGCCAATATATATATTTTTACTGTCTGAACTGGTAAAAAATATATATTCCGTTATATTTGAATAGAGCTCTATGAAATATATTCAATATAGAGTTCCTTATATTAGACTTCATAATATATTTCTTTACATGTCACCTCTTTCCCTTTATAACATATACACATCTTTTATCTTACGAAACTTTGGATATACAAAGGGTTAAATGTATGTATTGAACTCTATGATAGATGCTGAAGAGTCAATATGCTGATGAACATTGTTGAGCAGACTCAGCAGACGTGCTGTGTGGACTACCCAATATGTCACCCTTATCACGTTTATAAGCCAAATGCAAAACTGAGATATGAAATGTTTACGTGTGATTGATACCCATTTAATATAATCAACTAACGTTTACCCACTGTAGTGACGATGACATATAATTGTTACAAATTGTTTAATCACTTAAAATTAAACTTCGTAAAATAGATGACATTACTTTGATTTAAATTGTGTATATTAATATTTCAGGTTGATATTATCACGGATGTATAGTAGTCATAACGGTTGTATCTGTTTGGACAGCTTAGTCTATAATATTGGAAATAACAACACATAATAATTATTGAGCGCAAAGTTAAACGCCGATGTCATTAAGAATTATTTAATATAAAATTATGTGGTACGTACATAGTTCTCGAATATATTAAATATTATATATATATAAAATTTTTGCTTAATCTTCTTTAATTAATATTATAAATATCGTAATATTTTCAATGAAATATTGATTAATATTAAAACATCTAGCATTTTATTTCTTTTAAAGCGTGTAATTGTGGCTGATTATAAAATTACAACAAAAGTCTTCCGAAAAATACAAAAAAATCTCTCTCTCTCTCTTCCTCACTCTCTCTCTCGAAACATTGATTATTCTATACATATAAATTATTATTATCAACTACTTTTATTAATGCTGATACAGTATATAACATATGGCTCCTTAGAACAATGCTTAATAAGTTCTAAATTTATTGTTATTGCAGAGAAGCTGAATTACAATTCATTATATTTAAAAAGAAGACTGTCTGATTATTTTGGTTTTGATGGAATTATAACAGTTAAAACTCAATATTAAATTGCTAATTAATCAAAGAATTTAAAACGTGGATTGTGAAGTGTTTTATTCAATAGATATGGACTTTCGTATTTTTACAAAAACAAACATACAAAATTTAATCTTAAAAATTTTAAAAACTCAAGAAGACCCTTTAGATATGTTGACGGAAGGTTAGTTAAGACGGTAGCCTCTGAATACTTATTATCAACGTCATATTTTAGTTTTATTTTCTAAAAAGTACAGTTCTAAATTCTTAAGTGATTGGAACTAATGTAGTCATACACTGGGTCCGGAAACATGGTAAAGATTTTCAGAGTGTTTTATAAGACTATACGAGCTAAGGGTAGTTTACATCACACCACGTGTGACGAACCATTTAAAGTCTATATCTGCATGTTTTACTATATAAAATGTTAAAATATTATACTATTTCGCACAGTATATTTTAAAATGTAATTATCTCACTATATTCTTGTTACATTTAGGTTATACATAAATATAATATAAAGCATTTTAGAGTAGGACACCCAATTACCATAATGTAATATACACATTAATCTAACTTGATGATGCTAGTTAGAAATTAAACTGTAAATGTCTACAGATATCCTTTTTCTGTGGATATCATGCGGACACGTCAGGCAGAAATAAAATTATTTCAACCCCTCGAATGATGGGCTTTAATAACGCTCAGCGTATTTTATGTACACTATTTTAATTATTTACATATAACCCCATTGAATACGGTTTTTGAGACTTAAGAATATTTGATAGCAAGATATATTTTAGCTTCGAAGTGGAAGATATCGATCAAACATTAGCTATATAAAAGAAGGCTGACAGTACGAAACCTTGGTAACTAAGTTTCCGGGTTGAAGTGTCAACAAAGTGAAGTGCACCTTTAAGTTGGTTGCTCATTACTGTAGTTACATTCAACCTCTTCATCAGTACTCTTTCTAGTAGTTATATGAAGCAACTACGGGACAGACGCTCTTGCTTAAATTCCTGCATTTAAAAACAAAACTTTATATTTTTTTATTTCTGTATATTGTTCAAAAACTGTACTACGATTTAATTTAATTACATTCAGTGTAACAAAATAGTAAAACATAACATGTAATAAAAAATACATTTTAATTTAATGCGTTTATTATTATTTAAGATTATTTGAGCTCTCTGAAAACATATTGTTATAGAATAACGTCGTTTTTACCGTCCAAAATTTAGTCCTATGAAGCAATGCAATTTAATTTTGGGCAATAGAAGTTTAAAGAAGCGGTCTCTAGACCATACGTAAGAACTGAGATGGCATTCTAAAAAGTTATATAGGAATTGAGGTTTGAATGTAATAAGAAAAAATGGATCTATGAGTATTGAACTCTATATTTAATTTTTGGTAAAAATAGATAGTGCATTGGCTTGGAACACATAATTAAATGGGACGATTTGTATTTGAAGAACATGTCCCATTGGGACGGGAGTAGTCTGAGCTAAGACTGCTCTCTAAATTTATTATCCATTTATAATTTGCTTTTTACATTAAAATCTAAAATATTATTTGTTGGATTTGTATATTGTGATGCAGAAGTTTTTTTACTGTGTTGTCAATTTAGCTGTGTAGGGACAGTTGGGTATTGTAATGAGATAATTATTTTCTTAAACAGGATTTATGTTCTATCCTGTTTAAATGAAATTAAATGTTGAAATGAGTGCTTTATTCGTGTCCTCCAAATTTTCTTTTGGTAAAGGTGTTTTTTAACACAACATTAGCTTTGCATTTTGCAATGTTTAGTCAGGGTAGAGTATAGGAACGTTTACTCAGTGAACTAACAAATGGACTTTGCCTTCTAATATATATATATATATATATATATAGAACTATCGGAAATCGGCAGTAATACTGGTTTGGATACGGATGTCTTTAAGTTAGGTACAAGTTAGGTGATATAAAAGTATAATATTTGATATATGCAAAGCCTGGTAGAAAAAGATTTCTAATCATTTCTTTTTTGAATGGAATAGGATAACGCATAGCAATATAACCTTCATTCCCATGAATATGTGGTGGTGCATTTACATATATTTCAATTCATGCGTAAAAACCGTTTTATTATTTATTTTTTTATTATAGTACAACTTGCAATATTACCTAGACAAATAGCAAACTGTTTTGCAAAATTAAAAAAAATATTTTATAAATTAATATGGGCTGTGTACTTATCAGAGACAATTTTTTATTGTTAATAATTTGAGATCATTTTGATAATTAAAAATAATTTCAAGAATAGTACATTCTTTAAAATCAAATATAGGAAAATTTTGTTAGAAAATTAATAAAACATAATACATTTGTTATTTGTAACTAGGTCGTATATTTTTTTTAATTGCAGTAGTGACAAAATTAGTATCATGTTCTTTGTTTAAATTTTGTAATTGCCGGTGGTAGGTTTAAAAGGATGATAGGATTTGAGAAATGTGCCATCGCTACATGTTATAAAAAGGTATGATTCAACGTTTCGAGGATTGGTATCCATTATCTTCGTCAGGTGTGCAGGTAATAATAAATGCAAAAAGAAAAGTAGAGAAAAAGGAGGTTCCAACATTACCTAAAAGATGCTTGGAGTTCTGTCCAGGCGTTATCACTGCACAGAATGCACAAGTTCGAGAATGAAAATTACAGAATCACCTGCCATTTCGTGTTATTATAATACCTTCCCCTACTGACAAATAGGATAGATTTACATTCTCGAAACGTAGTGTTATACCTTTTGCAACATATAACGATTGCAGTATTATGTATTTTTTCTAACTACTGTACAGATTGTGGAATAGAACTGTTTGACCATATCAAGTACGATTGTTCACACAAAGAGGTGCTCAAAGCGGAACCGGAAATTGGTTTTTTCCACTAACATCTGTCCAGTTACTCCAGTTTAAAGTGACAAGATTACATCGGATTGCTTTGTAGCCAGATATGTGTGAAAGAGTTCATTACAGGAAATAAAAGACCAATTTAAAAACTGTTGTCAGTTCCATCTTAATGCATGCAAAGTTGCACTCAATACACCAAATTTAAACGGTTTTAACAACATACAGATTTTAATAATTATTAATTTTGGTGTTTATGAATTATTCTTTACATGGAGCAAAATTAGGTTATGGTCATTTTAAAAGCGTTTTCAAGGCTACATTGGTTTATTTTTATATTAAAACTTAAATTAAATGAAATGTTTCCGAAAGAATTATTGGGATTTAATTTTAATTAGATCGGGAGAAGTTAAATTTATTAAATTTCAATAATAATAATAATAATAATAATTAAACATTAAATTTATGGAATCTACCTTTATTTGTTTAACTGTTCTGTCTGTTCCAAAAACATTAGTATGTAACAAAATGATGTATGTCTTAAAATCATTTTTAATTGGTAATTAGTGTCAAAAACTGTTTTATTAACTGCTGGGCCGTATTTAGAAGTAAAGGAGGGGGAGTAATGTAGCGTTTTTAAAGCTACATTAGTTTATTTTTTTATTAAAACTTAAATTAAATTTTATTTTTTGGAAAGAAATATTGGGATATAATTTTTAATAGATTTTGAGAAGTTAGTAAAAATAAGAATTTTAAACCCTTTGGCAAGTTAGAGCTGGTAACTTTAAATTATTAGGAAGGCGGTCCACTGTACCTTTTTTAATAATTTTGATAGAATTTTTTAAAATTTTTTAATTTATTAATATTTACTTTGAACTGTTTTGTTGTGAAATTTTTTGTTGGTAATTAATTGAACAATTATAATTGTTTAAGAGAGTTGTATCAGAATTGCAAAGACTTGAAAGTTAAGGTCCACTAGTAGAAAGAGAAGTTTGTTTTTATTTATGAATTTTAAGAGAACTTAATTAGAAGGGAACATTTTTATTTTAGTTATTACCTAGTAGTATTTGATTTTTATTTGAAAACTTTATTATTTTATTTGAGAAAAGAGCTCTGATTTTTTAGTTTGATATATTTGACTGATTTTTTTATTTCTTGCCAAAGGACCTTTTTAATATTAATAACCGATTTATTAATTCTTTGCTCAAAATATAGAGAGATTTAATTCTGAAACATTGAACTTTTTAATTTGCCGGTTTACAATGAACCCATTATTTTTTTATTTAGAACTGTGATTTTGTTTTAGACAACCCAGATAATATTTAGTATTAATAAAACATGTATTAATTAATTTTACTGAATATTCATTCAGAGCTTACTAATCAAAAATTATTTTTATTGTATTGGATGTCTGATTGATAATTTTATTCGGAATATTCTGGAATATTAATATATTTAATCCAAGTCGTTATAGTACAACAATAAGTATATTTGACCTGTGTCTATAATGAAGAATGTAGTATGTTCTACTAGTACCTAGCATTAACGTTTTTGTTAAATTTACTATTTTGTTGAATAAAGTTCTGTTGACACCAGTAAAAAATGTAATCAACTGTATATTGAACTATATTAAAATTTAATATAACATATGTTATATTATAAAAGGTATTTCTTATTTTTATGAAGAATATTAGGAACATTTCAAAATAAATATTTTATTACAGTTGAGGCGAATTTACGCTTGTTATATTGTTCAATTATTTTGACGACATTTTATTATATATTTTATTACAATTTAAACGCCTGACATTTGCAGTATATCTTTTCAATTTCGCATTATGACAAAATATTTTCCTATTTAAAAATAGAAGCAGAAAAATTACTAATTTCAAAGCAATGAAAACCATGTATGACAAATTTTTTACTTAAAAAATAAAAAATTTTGTAAATTATTGGAAAATATTTATATTAACTAAGTAGCTTTATTTATTTTAATGTACAAAATAAGCTATTATTTGACATAATTTTACATTAGGTTATTTCCAGAAAGATTTCTTCAGTTTTAAAGTGAGATAATAATTATTTAAGGTTAATAACATTATAATATATGGCCTCAATGACTATGAACAGAAGTATTTAAAATGTAAATTTATCTAGTACATTTATTTGGAAAATGCCCGTTTAAAAACTATCTCCAATTCCAATTTTATAAGTGAGCCCACAGTGTTCTAATCGTGCACATCATTATTATTCAGCAATAGACTAAAAGAAAAAGAATGCAATATAATGAAATCTCACTTATCACAAAATCAATTAATCTGAAGTGAGATTCCCGAACGCTTTGATAGTTTAATTAAATTAAAGGTGGACTCGTAAGATTAGACAGTACCAATAATATTATTAACAAGTGACGTAATTAAAGCATGCCTGAAGTCAATGTTTCTTCTTTACTACTAGATGTATTTTTTGTTTCGAAATGGTAAATTATTTGCAATTTATTAATTATTATAATTATAGTAGATTATTAGTTTTTTTTTTATTTTAAAATTGTATACATTTGCCGGTGGTATATTTAACTTGTTTTTAACACTTTAAACCCTGTAAATTATTTTAAAGAAGATGCTTATACTAAGTAAATTTTTATCTTGCCTTACCTTATCATGGATAAATATCATAAGTTTTATCCTAAATTAATAAAGATTGAGTTTTATTTTTTTTCTATTTTGCGTTTTCCAAAACTAATACACAACCAGAGTAATATAAATTTAAAACAGACAATATCAATATTTGAAACAACAAACAAAACCACTCAAATATTTTTCAACGCACAAAGAGATCTCTTTTGAAAATTGTATCAACAGTTAAATTATACTCAATACCGTTGGTTATTTTAGGTTTATAATGGCAATCCAGCTTTACAAACGATTCCAATAGTTGATACTGTTAATATAAAAGTGTTTAAAATTAAAATCCCATGTAATGTAAGTGTAGCTCATTAACTACTTTAATATTTATTTAATATTACCGAGAAGCAAATAAGCACAAATGGAAACCTTTTAGATTTTTTTACTGATAACGCTCTATATAGATTAATATTGGAGTCAGTATGTTCTCATCTATAGAAAGATTTCCCATTATTTTTGTATTATAAATGTTTTTAAAAAGATTTCCAGTCTTCTAGGTTACCGTACGCTTGAATACGTGAATCGAATGAAAAATATATATTTAACGAAAAAGAACATAGAATGTTCAGAACGAATTCACTGTTTAAAATATTAAAGCTGAGGTCTCTTCATGGAATTGAAACGGAATACTACTGTACATTGATTTCTATTGCTCAATATTTTAAAACAGTCGTTATATTGTACATTATGTTATTTTAGAATCAGTCGTAGAGTTTCACCGGTGAGTCAAAGAACCCCCTAGGATAAATGTGTTTGTTTCTTTTAGATAGTGAAGGTAGTACAACTTTTTATAAAGAGTATACACACACACACACACACACACACACACACATACAAGGTGAATATAAATTCAGGACCCCCCTCTACTTTTTTCTATAGGTAATATAAGTAGATATCCTTTGGGGTGAAATATGGAAAGGAAGTTTCATTTTATGATATTGCAAATTTTTTCCCCCCCAAAAATGTGAAATTTTGGGGGCAACCCAATAATTTCAAATGTAAACCCCTATCAAGAGCCCCTTCATTTTAAAGAGCATGAAAAAACTTAAATATTGGTGAAAACCAGAGATCGCTATCTCTTTTCCAACAACATAGCCAAATAATAATTGTAATTAAGTCTTAACACCTAAATTTATTTTGTTTGGGTACAGTTTCCGTCTGCGTGGAAACATATTTATTGGTTTTTTGTGTTCTCAATGAGTGAGGCATGCAATGGACGAAGAATCCAATGTTAGAAAGTAAACTGATAAGGAGTTTATTGTCAATGATGTACAGTTAGTACAAACTAGTCCAATCTTTGTTTCAATCTTGTGAGAACAGGTCATACTTTGACAGTAGTTATTATCTTAGTAGATCATTACTATCCAGTGGTATTGTGTGGTTACTGTTCCGTGAAGTATTTTGAGAAGTTTTTATGTGTTTTAGTGTTATTACAATAATTTATTTAGATGCACTTTCGCATATAAGTTTTAAATAATATTATACTTATTACAAGTAAAATTGGCACGTATTTATGAAGATAAAGTAGAAATGATATTTGCTTCGGGGCTTTAAATGAAAATTATCATGAGGCAGAAAGGAGGTTTAATTTGGTACATACTAATAGACCTGTGACAAGGAAATACTTAAGAACTTTAGTAAATAAGTTCCGAGAATTTGTTTCCATCAAAGATGCGCTCAGGTCGGACTCCTTTAGAAGGTGACAAACCGTTTGAACTTGTTGCACAATTTGTTGAAGATTCGCAGCAGTTCACCAGATTAGTAGCAAATCTTTGTGTTGTTTCCCACATGTCTGTGGTAAAGTTACTGAAAAAAAATAAATTTCACGCTTATAAAATTAAGCTTATCCATGAGTTAAACGAAGACGATCCAGACCGCCTACAATTTTGTGAAGAAATGGAAGCACTAATTTCTGTTCATTCATTTTTTGGTCGAAACGTTGTGTTTAGTGATGAATTCAGTTTTTTCGTCAATGGAGATGTGAGCAAACACAACTGCAGGTACTGGGACAGAGAAAATCCCCATGTTTTCCGTGAATCTCGCACCCAGTACCCAGAAAAAGTTGATGTTTGGGCCGGGATTTTAGGGAATCACATTATTGGACCATTTTTTATTAATGGGAATCTCAATGGTCAACTGTATTTGGAAATGTTACAAGAATCAATTTTTCCTGCAATAAATACTTTTATTAGGGAGAATCAACATGAATTGGAGAAGAAATCGTTCATTTCCAGCAAGATGGTGCCCCATTACATTATCATCGTGCTGTACGACATTTCCTGGGAACTCAGCTACGTGGTCAGTGGTTTTGTAGTTGTAGTGTAATAGAATGACCTGCACGGTCTCCGGACCTTACACCCATGGACTTTTTTATATGGGGCCACATGAAATCCATAATTTACAAAACACCAGTAGCAAACCTTGAAGATTTAAGAAACATGATTACTGATTCTTGGAACCAAATACCACCTCAGATTTTCCAAAACGTTCACCTACGCTTGTCTCACTGCCAAATAGTAGGAGGGCTTCAGTTTGAACGTTTGATTTGACTTCGTGACGTGGTGATTTATTAAAATTGTTCTGGTAATACTGGCTATTATTTCGGCTTAGGAAAGAGATATAAATCTCTGGTTTTCACCAATATTTAAGTTTTGTTATGCTCTTTAAAATTAGGGGTCACTTGGTTGGGGTTTACATTAAAAATTTTGGGTTGCCCCCAAAATTTCGCTTTTTTGGGGGACAAAAAGAATTTTCAATACCATAAAATGAAAATTCATTTCCATATTGCATCACTACCCAAAGGATATCTCCTTATATTACCTATGGAAAAAGTAAATGGGGGTTCCTGACTTAATATTTACCCTGTATATGCTGAATTTCTAGTATATCTAACTCTCAAATGTCCCACTTACTACCTTAATGGTATCTTTGAACGTATCCTTTTATTGTATCAGTAATTTTAGTAATGATTGATGACATCTAATACGAAGACATTAGTAACTTCATTGGAGTACGAGTATAAGAACATATCACAATCTAAGTAAAAATTGTGAACTAAGTTCATATTGAACATCTCGACTGTCTAGTCATTTTATCATAGTTGTATTTTTCAGTTCATGAGGATCTCAAAATTTTTATTTAGAGAGAAGTGACTAGGTACCTCCATGACATTCCATATTTAATATATTCAAAATCGTACGCAAAACAGTGATAACAATATCGAATGATCGAATTCTTTTACAATTCTTTCAACGTAAATAAAGGTAGCAAGGGTACACACAATGGACAAAAATAATAACTTACTAGTGACACATTATGTTACTAAACGATAGGAATTATAAATCTGTTACAGAAAAACATTGACAGTTGTAATAAGCTATCGATTAAAAAGCTTGGGAAATTCAGATGATGTGATTCCACTGCTTAATAAATCTTTCTTTTATAAATTGTATTATGAAAGTGCTTTCATAAGTAACTAACGAATATTCATGTAAAGCACACTACTCATTGGTGGGGAAAGGAATAAGCTTTGAAGTTGAGGGAAAAGGTAGATCAAATAAAACTTTCTACTATATTGAATGAGCAACACCATACAACTACAGCTTAGTAAAATAACAAAGAGACAAAAAAATTTTAATAAAATATCTAAAATTTTTTGGCTTAGTTTGTAACTGAAGGCTTACTGCATGTAAACAAATAATTCGGGACCCAAAATTCAAAATGAATTGTATAATGAAAACACCCGCACAGTATTTTTCTTTATTTAAGAATTGATCAATTTGATCAATCAAATGTTTTAAAAAGTAGACATACAAAGCTTCATCATAACACTTCTATATGAAACTAATTTTCACCAACATTTTTGTCAAATCCATTTAAAAAAAATAAAGTATTATTCTCTTTAATACCGACAAAAAATGAAATGTAAGACCACTTTCAAATGAGCTGAGCAGCGTAATAAATTGAAAGAAATAAACAGAAATTATCTTGGATTTGTTTCCTTTATTTATGAAAGTTCATATAAATTGTGTGTTTACCTCGCTAGGAAATGAAACTGATAATAATCAAATATTGCTACAGAAATTATCTTGGATTTTTTTCCGTTTCTTTTTGGAAGTTAATTTAAAATTGCGTGTTTATCTCGCCAGGAAATTAAACTGTTAATTAATCAAACAATGCTAGTTTTATGCAATTCATAAACTCAATGTGTACCGTATTTTAATCGTTGTATGAAAATATATTGGGACATTTAGGTTAAAGAGACGATACACATTATAAATTCAATCCTAAATGTTGAGTTTGCGAACCCTGCTACTCTTTTTCGTTATGTGGTCTAAAAAGCAATAAAAAAAATCAAAGCAATAAAAAATATTGTTTTCTGATTCTTTCTCAGCAAAGTAGATCAAATTTCTCTCCTGATTCCCACAAATCTCTTTTATAAATCTTGCATAAATACAAAAGTTTAGTACATTCTACAGGTTGTAAATGTCTGATATTCTGGTGCTCTACATCAGTACAAGTAGCCTAATGAAGAAAACATTATGAGTTATTTATATAAACTCTATAAAAATTGTGAAATATACCCTGAAAAATACTTAATAATAGAACGACGAAAAAATAATTATAGGGTATTTTGTTTTTTCATAATGGCTTTCTTTGGTGGAATAAAAAAATATTTTAAAAAATATATATATTTTTCTCTTTAATAATTTAAAAAACCAACATATCATCTTTTAATTTAGTAATAGAAAGATTTGTCAACAATATATTTTATAACTTTTTGCATATGTATTATATCATTTAAAATATTACATAATAAAATTGTGTTCAGTTAATGGTTGTACGCAAAGTAAAATTTATAGTGACAAATAGACTCATGCTCCGATCTCGTGTTTTAAACTATTTCATATTTGTTATGCAAATCGTAAAAACATAAAATATGATGTTTATATCACAAAGCAATTTCAAACATTTTATTTATTTACCAGTAACTTTCATATCAGAGTAATTTATTTTAAAAAATTTGTATATTTCTTATACTTAATATTTTATATAAAATTTAAGCTCAAAGTACCTAGTAGTAATTTTACCCGAGGTGCTGAACAGCCCACTGATTTCGCTTTTGTGATCGGTTTCCATAAAACGGGTTCTTATGAACTTATTGTGTTACTAATCGTGCTGATCGACAACTCTAAATTTCCTACACCGTAAATGTTCACGATTAATCTAGGGGTTAGCACAAGACTTCAATAGTCTCAAGGCTCATAATAAAAACATGACCATTTTCTATACATTTTACAGCTTAGATTTAACTTGATTCGATTCACGTTAACTGCTTTTCTATACTACTAGTAACATTTATACTCAACAGCATCCATGTGAAATATAATTTATTATATTTGGTTTTTTGTGATCGAACTCCTTTCCAGTGTTATAATAAGCATAGTAACCCTTACATTATAAGTTCCATACACAGTAATAATTGGTTTATTAGATGGGATAGAGATGTATGTGCGAGTTCACGAGTGTAGTAAAACAGTAGCTAAAGATACAAGGTTGTTTTAAAAAATACGTCTCTTTAGAGCCTAGACAATGTTAGTGGTTCTTCCAAATTTGTGATGTAGTCTACCAAACGTAAATTTTTCCCCATATAAAATAGTCATAAGGTAGTACAAATTAGTAATTTTTGTAATTGTCAGATCTCCCAATTATACATAGATTTTATCTTTTGTATAACTTTTTTTATAGTTACTCGTGTTTTTAGTGAACTGATTATTGCAAAATACATATTAACTATCGTTCCAATAAAGTATAAATAAATTTGATTAAGTGAAAATTAAAACGGGGTATGTCTATATCTAAATGTCGGAAAATATTTTATTTAACGGCACAGCAGTGACAAGGTGGCCCACCACTTTACTTTACTTATAATTCCATAGCCGTGATAGTGTTTCGTTTGTATCGTTATTACGTAACATACTTAATTCTTGAAAGTAGATTAAGTAACATTTCAAGAAAGTAACATAATAATGTTTACATACACAATTTTGAGACATTAAATTTTTTGCCATTTAGTAAAAATAATTTTCCATTTTCTATATAAAAGTCATAAAATGTATATTTCATATACAAATATATTTTAGTTTTTTTATCTAATTGTATTGAAAAAGTCTATTTTTATAGGTCTCTCTCATTAATAACCTTATACAGTTGAAATTTGAAATATATTTTTTTATTTATACAGTAAAATATAGTTTATAAAATATTACACTCAATATGCTAGAACAAATTTACTAAAATATAAACAAAATCTAAAAATCAAGTAGACAAATAACTTTGAAAGGGAAGGAGACAATTGACAACTCTGGCTATAACCCTGAAAGGGAACTGACAACAATAGATAGTCAGCGGTGATGCTGCGTTATGTCACTGGAGAGATTAAATATATCATTGAAACTTTCAGAATATTTATACTGTGTTCCAAAATTAACATGTTTATGCAAAACCATGTCTAAAAAATTTGACATTAGAATTAACCTAGTAATAAAAATTATATTGTATTAAATTCACTTGTGAAATTGTATATAATTTGAATAGGGACATATATTTTTATACAGTAAAAATATTAATATTATCTTTATATTTTACTTGTACTACGATAAAATAAAATAACGAACTATGTTAAAAGCAATGAAACGTTAGGATTGAAAAAAACAGCTTCAGGGATGAACAGTTACGTTTATATAGTTAGAGATATACAATTGGAACATAATTTATTCACCGATACAAGGTACGATAATTCACCAAACATGAAACTTTTTGTAAAAGAAAATGTTGCATTAAAATAGTTGACGGATACAAATAAAATAATATGTTATGTTTTCATGTTTGTTTAGTG
The DNA here is from genome assembly GCF_021130785.1 of Homalodisca vitripennis. NCBI lineage: Eukaryota > Metazoa > Arthropoda > Insecta > Hemiptera > Cicadellidae > Homalodisca > Homalodisca vitripennis. The sequence goes on from NW_025776493.1 coordinate 63,931, forward strand.
TATATGTATTTTAACATACCTCTGGGATGAAATTTATTTAGCCATAAATATATTTAGTCTGAATGAATGTGAGCATAAACACAAAGGGCTTCAGATTTCTACAAAAATGTATGAGAACTTAACTGACATCGTGGACGATATTCCAAACAGATTTATTAACGTATAATTAGCAGGACAAAGGATTTGCTTCTTGAGTATTCTTACAGTGTTAAGGACTTGTAACTATACGGTTATCTCCAGTCGAGCTACACTCAGGTTTTCTTCTCTATCAAAGAGACATGCTTTTACGTAAGTTTTAATTAAAAAGTATAATACACTGGCGTTTATTTTAACATATATCATATTTAATTGAAGATTGCACAAAAAGCGTATATCAACGTGTAGCAAGTTGTTAAGAAACTTTAAGCTAAGAGCCAAATCATCATAAAATGAATTTAATTTTCCTAATGTAATGTTCTCTACGTACAACTAACTCCCGTACACTAAATAAAAATATTTAATAAGTCAAATTTTAAATTTTTTGTAATAAATTTCTTGATACTTATTAGATGTATTAATTAATGTATTCATAAAGTTTTTCACTTCATTGCTTTATCTCATTTACATAAATACAAATATAGTGCCAATATAATACTCGAGAAGGCAATTAGGTTATTGCTACTTATTGAAAAAAGATTTAGGTATTAAAAGTCGTTTGAAAAGTATTTGGTTTGCAGTCACATGGGAGTTTGCCTACATTGGCAAAAGCGTGTGTGTGAGAACCGAGTCCGCACGCAAATGTAATAATAAATTTTGTATAAATGGAGTTTCATGCAAAATGTAAGGCGTATAAATGAAACCTTTCTCGACTTATCTACACGGTACTTGCTGAATTTGTTTATTTGCGTTAAATTTAATATCAGATTTTAAATAATAAAACGATACTTATTAAGTCACTTGAAAATTATTTTGTGAGTGTTAAGATAGGAGGGCATATGTGATAAATTTGTTCATGTACTTCGTATAGAGAGTTCCGAACAAACCGAGTACTAAATATCATCAAACATATCCTCATAATTCTTTGCAACCAAAATGATATTGCCTCAGACCTATGGTTTTTTATAAGAGTTGCCTGGATTTTTAAGCTGTTCAAAGAGGATGTTTCATTCCCTTATGTATTCGAAATTCTTGGAGTTATGTTTTGTTTTGCAAAAAGAATCCAATTATAAAAAATACTTATCCAAGAATACTCTTTAGTATACTGTTTTTACTTTCACATTTGTAAGCCATTTTAAATTACATCATGTGGTATAAAAATATATGGAACATTATGAGTTTAGTAAAATTTTTAGTTTGATGAAGTACAAATAAGTTTATTTTGATAAGTGACCCAGGCTTGATTCGGAAGGAGCAGCGGAGCCGGTTAATCTTTTTAGTGCGAGATCTCTGATTTGTTTCAATTAGGTTATTGCTACTTATTGCAAAAGATTTAGGTATTAAAAGTCGTTTGAAAAGTATTTGGTTTGCAGTCACATGGGAGTTTGCTTACTTAAACAACATATGTGACTGAATTGACCAAAATACTAAATAACTGATGGATGCAGAGTGTGGTGGCTTTATAGGAAAGGTCAGCGTTCTCGCTCGGCAAATATGAGATCAGCTTTCAAGTCCCAGTGGAAATGAGTAATGTTTGTTCATCAGTATTACTTTAAATTACGTATATACATTCTTATCGTATTAATTTTAATGGATATGTTCTAAAATAATAACACAATGAAATCTAGTCAGATATTTCCCCCAAAAAATGTACGTATACCATGGGATTTTAAATTCCTACTTTACAAGACCTTAATTCACTATGAAATACCTATAAATTTAATATAATTAAATAAAACACAAACATTTACATAGAAATACCTTTTTATTATATTTTATAATGAGCAACTAAAGTATTACCAAAAAATAATTGTAAATCAAATTAACCAGCCAAAACTGTCTAAATATATTTATTTTCAAAATTTATATATGTTTCGTGATGCCAACTGCCTAAAAAGAAACGTATATAGTATATAGTAAACTTACGATAAAAATTCATTTTTATTTCTAAATATTATTAAAAAATTAAAGATTCAGGAGACAAATAAATAAACGTTTGAAAAAACTAAACTTGTCTTAAGGGTTGCATAAAGAATGGACAGATTTTAACCTGGTTAAAGTTATATATCGATGTCATTTCAATAGTTTCAGTTACCCAAAATGTGTTGCTACTAGTGCGCTTTACAGATAAACTTTATTAGTCAACAGAGCCTGGCGTCTCTTCACCCAAAGTAATTAGTATTCTGTCTCTCTCTCTGTTGTCAGAAGTGATTGTATTCACCCGTTCTCAACACAATTAACATTCCCATTGAACTCGCTCAGCAGTCACTGGATCTGCGCTGTATTTAATCAATTATGAAATTAGTTTAATAGTGTATTCAATTATTATCCCGTAATAAAAATGGTCTAAGCTAGTAGTTAGGATTATTAACCGCAACGCAACTGATTAAAGGCAATACAAATGAAATGTACAAAAATAAAACAATACATTTCTTTCTTGTTTTGAGTTAGACTAAAAATTAGACTGATTGTAAGGTCATTTATTAAGTACTTATAAATATTATTTTATTGTTCTAGGATAAAATGTCTCATACAAGTTTCTTTAGCGCCAACATAAAAAGAAATTATATTCATGAATATATATCATCTATTTGAACTGAAATAGGGTTGGAACCCTATAAAAAACCTGTATATTTGCTATCCTACTTACTGATTTAATATACTGCTTCACAAATACAGCTTCTGTCTGTTACCAAAACCCAAAAACATTGCTCTTAAAACTTAATTTAATTTATATGGAAAAAGATAATTGATATTGGAATATATTCCAGTGATCATCGCTTATTTATAGGACATTTAATTAGAGAATTTGAAAACAAATTCCTTATGTCGTACTTTAGATTTAATACAAAACTGAGAATCAAGCCACAGGTAACTGCTAGTTATATGTATAATACGAATATATATTTATATAAAAAGCTTAATGAAGGAAATACTGTGACACATTTTGATTATAGCTCAACTAATATTAATAAAACCCTTTGAAATGAGACTGTTGCTAGTATCTAGTAATCAAATGTAAACAATGTAGTTTTTTTTGTATTAAGAGTGCTGCACTTTTTATATATTCAAGGATGTAGGAGATATATAGTGCCCGAGAAATAATTAGCGGATCGCGTGCGTTGTGGTAGGTGACTTGGTGCACGCTTATCGCACTTCATGCTTGCTCATGGTGTTGCAATAATGCACTTATCAGATTATTATGCTAAAACGTACATGTAAATTAGCTATAAAACAGCAGCATAATAAATTACTTGACATATGGAGACCTATATACACGGTCGTAAAAAATATCCAAATGCCATCTACACTATTGCAAGTCTAATACTGTATGTGTAGTTTTTACTTACTTGCGTAGAAATTGTTGGACCGATTGTACTTATAATAAAACGTGGACATTTTTAGCGTTCCATACTAACATATGAGCAAGGACCTTATGTCATTATGAAATCCCTCCGAGCTAAACCCCACAGGTCTTGAACACTAAATTATCGTTTAATATTTTTGGGCCTTGTGTATTCATCATATAGTATATGTGTTTTAATCACCTAATAAATTCAAGAAGAATAAGTATAACATCTGTTTATTAAACATGTTTAATCTTAAACATGTTTAGAGAAATTTGATACATGTTTTATGTTATGTATCTATCAAATAAAGTTATAATATACAAATGCCATGTTGCATCCAGTAAATGTTTTGTCTGGGTTTGGTTTTATTTATATTTTAATTAAATTCCATGAAATCCTATAAGTAGGATTGCATATTAAGTGGTTTAATTTGATAGAAGTGTGCAATTCCTCAAATGAAAAATAAAACCTAAAATTTTAATATAATACGCTGTTTTAAAATTTAAATATCTATAACATAGTTCCCGTTCAAGGTGGTTTATTATTCTTGTCTTGGCTCAACTTGTAAAAAATAATCTTAGTCAATCAATACTGGAGTTAAGAAATAGCTGCTCGTGTAGTTATTATTTATTATTATATTATAGTATTTATTATAATATTATTATTATTGACTCTTAACGTCCAAAGGAGGATGGTCTATAAATACAAAATAATGTACATCTTGAATTATGCTTATGTTAAAATTTGTTACTGAACTCCTTGTAAATGTTCTCAAAAAATTCAAATAAATGCTATATTATGTTAACATTCATAGGATTAAAATTCGTATAAATAATGGTTAAGGGCTATGTAGCTACCACATGTATTGAGTTATTTAAAATAATGTTGTTTTAACCCAGGAGTATCTTACATTGCCGCAGGGGATATTTGAATATCATATTTAGTTATTATTTTCTATATAGAATACTCAAGCCATACTCGTTATATAAAAATCATTCCATAAAAAAATATATAGTAGTTAAGCAGAAAACAGTGTTTTTCTACCAGGCTCCGTTTTTTGTTACAAAAAGTTTTTGAGCTAACCTTATTTAGTGTATATAACATATTGATGCCAATTTCAGCTATACTCTATGCAAAACGAACTATATAAAGCAATATTTTTTAGCTTAAACTCAATTAAATCTTACGATTTGGATTTGGTTACTAACTGTATCATTGTGGACCTATATACAGAGACGTTCTTTGCTCTTTTACAAGTCATTGTTAATAAAAATTCCAAAAACAGTTAAACTCTCCGCAAAAAAAGTACAACACTTAAACCATGAAACGCTGCGGGTCTTTTTAAATCAATTCGGCATTGCGATAAATTGTACAGAAAACTTAAATACACCATTCAATGGAAATCAGTGAAACGAGTTTCTATGCTACTGGAACATACTCCGTTCTACAATCAATCGTGAAAAATTCAGTTATTATCCAAATAAAGTATCTAACACTATTGTAGTGACGCTAAACGATTTATGACAGTTGTCAATGAGGTAGAAGCGTTCATTTTGCCTATATTTTGCCGCTGTGGGGTTACAGTTATCAAATGGTATACATCCTTGGGGACAGGCGGAGGTGAATGATGCTGACTGTAGAGTGGAGTCAGTTTTTCAAATGCAGCCTGTCACTCATGAAGAACTTTGTAACTTAGTTCAAGGCACTAGGGAAAGTTAAAGACAATATTGATTCTTTAATTCCTCCTCTTTTGCAAATCAATAATCTCAGTAACGTACTGGAAGGTTTCCAAATTAACTTAAAATTGCTAAAGTAGTTCCCTTATGTAAGTCTGGTTTAAGAGCCTCCTTTTCTAACTAAAGGCCCACTACATTACTTTCGACACTCCCCATGCTTATAGATAAACTGTTAAGCAGCAACTGTCCATTTATCTCACACAAAATAATATAATTTTCTGATGTCCAGTTTTTAGAGCTAACATAATTACATCACATGCTCTGTTTGACATTGCAAAGTTTATTGCGTCGAAAAAAAAACGGGTACTGATTAGATTTTTAGATTTGGCAAAGGTTATTGATTCTGTTGACAGGGCAAAGCTTATTACACAGTTAGATGCAGTTGTTTTAGGAGTTACATCCAGAATCAGCTTCAAATAGTTTCTATAAATGGAATCAAAATTTACAATGCTGGTGTTGAATATGCAGTTGTTCAAGGAAGCACTTTGGAGCCTCTACTTTTCTTTATTTACATCAATAATTTTCTCAAGATGAAATGTCAAAGGAAAAATATTTTTGTTTGTTGATTGCATGGCTGTTGTCTGTACCGGATGCATGTAGGAATCTTATCATAAATTCAAAACTTTAGAAATTAATTTTCGTATCCAATAATCAACATAAAATGTGTGGTGGCAGTAATTATCAGCAAAGAGTTAATATTTTACAAAGTGGCTAATCCATTACTGATAGTTGAGGTAAAGAGAAGTTTTCTCCAGGGGGAACATTGTGTATCCCCCAGCTCAAGCCCTCTCCAACCATACCCGTCTCACTTCATATTTCTCCCTCACTGTAATAGTCTCGGAGCATTTTGCTGATGATATTGCCGTTTTAATAATAATATTTCAGTGGAAATGCTGACTTTATTCATGTCATATTTTGCAGTGTTTGTAATAAGTAATATTTCTGGTTATGTTTATTGAAAGATACTTTAGATATTACTTATTTAATTTGTATAGAGTTATTTGGAAAAACGATAAATGAAAAAAGGGCTGGCTAAGTCTTCTTGAAATCTTGTCATTGTCCATCTGTCCTTCCGACTTTATATTACGATAGAAAGATCCTAGAGCCACGAAACGTGGTAAATAGGTGCCTCTTATTACTTTTAATAACCTATTGATACTCTATTTCAAAAGGTCACTTAAATGTCAGTCTGTATGTGTGATAGCCTATTAAAACTGGTAATATACACTGTCGTGATATTCTGTACCCTGTCATTTATAATTATTTGTTAAATATAAAATCATCTACAAAAAGCACTAAATTATTAGTGCAAAATAAACATTTTAAATACCACGTTATGTAGTATAAGCGAATATCTACATTGAATCAAACTTAATGAATTTTATAATCAACTGTAGACGAATCAATGATAAAACGATTAAAAAAGTAAAATATATAAAAATCACTCGTATAATCGTTGAACTACTATATACTTCGAAAAGATTTTTAACGAAATAAGTTAACCGGTATCGTTGGCAATTTTCGTATAATATTAAAAGTTATAATAATGTTTAATTGTTGATTAAAAGGATAGAAAAGCTTTTATAATTAACAACAATGAAATACACGGACAGAATATGCGAGAATATGTATATTATAACGCCAAATTCAATACTAAACAATTGCGAGATAATATATATTTGACGAATACTTAGTTTTCATCAATTTAATAATGGTTTTTAATTCACAAACAATATTTTTATCATTATTGTTTAATAATCTCGATTTAAATATATTGATATCAATACTGTAGCTGTATTTCTTTATTAAAAAAAATTATATTCAATGTAATTCAGTTAAAAAGGTTGAGCAACTTATAAATTTAATACTGAAGTATTAAGGTGGATAGGTAAATAAAACTGTTTATGACAATATATTGTATTATTAAAATAATGAAAACTTAGTGACAACTCATTGTTAACTGAGATGGATTACAGTGATTTGTGTTGGCAAGGTATAATTAGTTTAGTCCCGTAGAGCCTGTTGTTACAATAGATAAAACAGTTTTTATCAAAAGCATGAAAAATACATTTCTTTTCAGACATATGAAACATTTATAACGAACGTATTGTAACAAAGGGACACGGTAATTCTTATTATCATTAAAATATAAATCATAAATATCCTCAACTCAGCAGTCCTGTGGTTTCTTAACTCTTTCCTATTTGACTGAATTCGATATGTTATAACATTAAACCAAACATTATGTATTATTTAAGTGAATTTACATACAGTACATTTTACTTTGACACATTTCAGTAATACAGTGTACTAAAGGTGTAGGGTCAATGTTGTTTTCGTTTCAACAAAAATACGTTTGAAATACATTATAAAGTTACTTTTAATAAAATACAATACTTTTTAGCACACCAACAGTTTATTATTAGTTTTATTTAGGAAAGGAATAGGTCAAACATATTTTATAAAAACAATATGTCGAGGTATATGAGATATTGAAAATTTTACTTTATTATTTCGTTTCTTAGAAATCCCAGGATTTCTAGGATTTTAGAGGATAGTTCAAGTAAAACTGAGCGCTGTACGAATATAAATAATGAAATATAGTTGCACTTTAAATAGCTTTTTTCCGTTATATATATACAGGGTGATTCAAAACTAAACGGCAATCTCTCGGGAGCTTATTCTATAGCTAAAAACAAGTAAAAAAGTTCATATAACCATATGCCCGGAAACGCTTCGTTAGCGAGTTACGCCCGGATTTCAGAACCCTTGGTGAAGTCAGGCCGTATAAAAATGGTAAAGGTAGTTACAAAGATACAAATACGATTGTTTTTTATGTTTTTATATCTGAAAAATTTATTAAAATTCGTCCCAGAGCTGTAAATGCAATACTTTTAGAGATATCTTACGTAAAACACAAGAATTGGTGCAAAGAAATAACACTTTTTTGTGTTTAACGTAAGATTACTTCCATAAATGTTAAATAAAGGTCATTTTTTTCTTAAACAGATTTGTAGAACATTTAATTCTGAAAAGATTCATGTGAATTACTTAGGAAAAAAATTAATAATAGGTATTGAAATTTAGCTTTATTTAAAAATAAAACAGACGCACAAAAATGCATATTCTTATCTGCATAAAATATTAACTAATGTTTAGGTTGTGAGTAACAGCTGATCATTTATTCTAGTCTGAACATTAACATAAAATGTATTTACCTTTATAAAACTGTAATAATCACCTATAATAGTTGCTCAAAGTGTCCTCCGTTGTTAGCAATGCACGTTTTCGCACGACGAATCCACTCTTTTCTAGCGCGTTTCATAACGTTTGGAGCATTCTTGATAGTTTCTGCCGCATCTGTAATGCGATTACGTAACTCCTCTATGGTGTTAATCCGTTTTGAATAAACAATTGACTTCATCGAACCCCATAAGAAAAAGTCTGCTGGCGTGAGGTCAGGAGAACGTGGTGGCCATTTTACTGGTCCATTTCGACCAATCCATTTTCTACCGTATGTATCATTTAAATAGTTTTTTTCACATCATTAGAAAAATGTGGAGGTGCTCCGTCGTGCATAAACCATGCATTTATTCTGTTTTGAACAGGAATATCTTCCAAGAGGGTAGGCAGGTTTGTTCTTAAAAAATTTAAGTACGCTACTCCATTAAGTCGATTAGGGAGGAAAAATGGACCAATCAAATTATCACCCAGAACACCAAGCCATACATTGACTGAAAATGTATGTTGAAAATGCCTCGTCGCAGTTTCATGTGGGTTGTCGTACGCCCAAGTATGGGTATTACGAAAATTTACAATTCCATTTCTATTAAAACAGGATTCATCAGTAACGAGAATACGCCGAAGAAAATACTGATGTCGTAAACAATTTCTTCTTAACCAGCGGTAGAACATCTTCCGTTTATTAAGATCTTGCGGTAATAAGTCTTGAACACGTGTTATATGGAATGGGTACAGCTGTGCTTCATGAAGTGTCCGCCATACGCTTGACTGGCAAATATTTAACTGACGTGATAATCGTCTGGTGCTTGTGGTTGGTGATAATTCTACAGCATTTATTATTGCTTGTTCATTATTATAGTTCCTTGCGCTACGTTGACGACCAGTATCTATTCGCTTCGGTTTAAAGCTACCAGTTTCTGTAACTTTGCCGTAAATCAGTATCATGTCCGTATACTCTTCAAACGAATACATACCATTTACTTTATCTGCCATTATTTACTAAGATAATTACATACACTTTTATAAAAATATTTAATAAAATATTTTAAAAATAAATATTTAATAAAATATTTTATACACTTGTATAAAATATTTCCAAATAATCACAGGATCTCACAAAATACAATCTTCACACGCCACAATACAAAAACCTCCATAAAGGTTATTCAAATATTACTTCATGAACTTAATTGTTGATCAGCTGATATTGCCAACCTTTGCAAAGAAAATATGACGATAAAAAGTGTTGAATAAATGATCAGCTGTTACTCACAACCTAAACATTAGTTAATATTTTACGCAGATAAGAATATGCATTTTTGTGCGTCTGTTTTATTTTTAAATAAAGCTAAATTTCAATACCTATTATTAATTTTTTTCCTAAGTAATTCACATGAATCTTTTCAGTATTAAATGTTCTACAAATCTGTTTAAGAAAAAAATGACCTTTATTTAACATTTATGGAAGTAATCTTACGTTAAACACAAAAAAGTGTTATTTCTTTGCACCAATTCTTGTGTTTTACGTAAGATATCTCTAAAAGTATTGCATTTACAGCTCTGGGACGAATTTTAATAAATTTGTCAGATATAAAAACATAAAAAACAATCGTATTTGTATCTTTGTAACTACCTTTACCATTTTTTATACGGCCTGATTTCACCAAGGGTTCTGAAATCCGGGCGAAATCTTTCGCTAGGCGTAACTCGGTAACGAAGCGTTTCCGGGCATATGGCTATATGAACTTTTTTACTTGTTTTTAGCTATAGAATAAGCTCTCGAGAGATTGCCGTTTAGTTTTGAATCACCCTGTATATGTGCCTATAGCATATATTCGGTTAGTTTATTTATAACGAGTAATGTAATGAAATTATTATCACTATAATTTTACACTAACCTGTTTTAGCTTAAAGTAATATAGTTATAAAGACACCCATTTTATATTGGGTTTACTAATATTAGCAATATCCAATACTTCACTTTTTTGATGAGTTAAGGTGAATAATACAACCCAAGATTGCAATAGAATAAAATCTTGTTACCAACATAAACTTAAATTCTATAGGTTTTTCAATTTTGTTGATAAAAATTAAAATAAAACATTTCTTCTTTCTTAGTTTACCAATTTACTTATCGTTGTTATTTTATCGTTTTCCCTTATGATACTCGTGTAAAAGTATTCGCTTACACACAGCCAAATCTGATGAAGTGTCCTGTGCGACCATCGAACTTAATTTAGTATATAAACGAATTCTAATACAATTTTACAAATCAACAACTTAAATTTCGTGCGGACAGATAGACGTATAGACATACTATTATAAAACTGTTCCTGCTAATACATTGATAGTTTCGCTAACGGTCAGTCAAAAGAGAACTGCCAAAAGACAAAGATTATGAAACTTTTACTTCTTTAATATTGTAAACCTCACTTTAGTGAAAACTCTCTAATTATTTGTATCGATAATTTGTAAGCGTATGCTTTACGAATACATAAAAATAAAACCACAGATCACCTTCTACTTTATTGCGTAAAGAACGGAGTAATAGATGCATTCCAGTTTGTCTTCTAAGATTGGATATAATATAAAATTATTTATTTTCATTTTCATTATACTGTATCTTCAACATTATTCAATGGTAAAGGGTTACATATAACAGTTTCTTATTACAATGCCTTATTTAAACAATGTTATCAAGGAGGAAACTGTTAGTGCCAACAGCGGTTACATATAATGACAAAGTGTTTCACGAATATCAAGTGCTACTATGATATTCATTAATGACATGTTACGTATTCAATTTAATTCGAGAATATTCGCATATGCCGATGATACTGCCCTTGTATGCTCAGCGTACAGTAAGGAATCGCTAAAAAGAAAGATTGATAGTGATTTGAGTAAAATTTCGACATGGTTAATTGAAAACAGAATTTCAATAAATACAAAAAAAATCAAAATGTTTAGTATTTTTTGACACTAAACAACCTAGGGAACAGCTGCAAAATAATTTTGAACTGTTATGTCACAGACATAGTCGTAAATATCAATGTACATGCTCCAGCATAGAGGTTGTAGAAAAAGTGAAATATTTGGGACTTTTTATCGATCACAAACTTAAATGGTACCATCATATTGATTATTTAGGAAAGAAGCTGAGAAGAATCAACTATGGTCTACACCACATGAGAAGTTGCCTTAAGGGCCAACACTTGATACAGCTTTACAGATCGTGGTTTGAAAGCGTGCTGAGGTATGGGATATTACATTTTGGGGTAACATATCCAGCGGTAAAAAGGCTTGTAATTATGTGTCAAAGGCAAGCTTTACGTATAATTTTTTGAGTTAATAAGAGGGACAGACTAACCTACATTTTTTCGGAGAATGGTCTGCTTACTTTTGAGCAAGTACACAAGCTATGTTGTCTGATGTATGTACATGCAAGAATTGAGCAGTTTCCAATGAGGCAGTTTAATAGAGTAACGAGTTTTGTACAATATATTACACTTGAATTGCCAAACTTGAACAAGGAACGCAGCAGAATGCAACTCTGTTATTTGGGTCCAAAATTTTATAATGAAATAATTAGACATTTTGGTAATAACATCATATATAAAAAGAAACCTAAATTTAAAATGAAAATTATAGCTTTTTAATAAGTTAACAAACATTTAATTCTGTGGTTTTATTTATGTATTTTTGTTGCTATTTATTTATTTATTTATGTAATATAATTCTTGATTGCGTACTATTGATGCTACGTAATTTATTTGTTATTATTACAGTCTAATATCTTGTTAAAACCAAATAGTGCTATTGGTTTTTTATTGCTAAAAATGTTTGTTAGAGTAATGAATTGAGTTACTATTGCATTTTATTGTTCATTAATGGCATAGTTTATATTGTTGTTATGTTCTTTCAGAGTTTATATTGTTGTTATGTTCTGTCAGAGTTTGTATTGTTGTTATGTTCTGTCAGAGTTTATATTGTTGTTATGTTCTGTCAGAGTTTATATTGTTGTTATGTTATTCAGAGTTTATATTTGTTTTACGTTTTTATAATTTATTTATAGTTGTTATATATAATTTATTGTGTATATTTGTTGCTTAATTAATTATGGAATTCTACGTTTAGCCGAAAGTACTTCTGCTTCCAAACAGAAAGTAACGCTGGGGAAAAATCAGTGCATGGTCTTGACTGTGTGATAGGCATGAGAGTTGTTGTATGCTCTAGTGGTAATATTCTTGTTTTCTATTTATTTGTTAATTGTAACATTCTTTTTGCATAATGAATTCGTCAGGCTTTGTCACTGTTCTGTTTTCTTTATTGTTATTGTTATATAGATGTAAGATTCTATTTATTGTTATTGCTGTTTATAAAGTATTTATTTCTAAACTATTTCTCTATATATTTTGGTGATAGATGTAATATAGAGTACTGAGTAAGTATAAATATGTATGTATTGGTTATAGTATTAGGGATGCAATTTAGAATACTAATATGGAAGTAGGCACATAGAATGAAAATTAGTTTAATTACTGAGTAGTTATAATGCCCACACACGCCATTTTTGGTGTCTGGGTTATTTTTACATGTCATTATATTGTACATTACCGAATAAAGGAATTCTGACTTCTGACTTCTGTCAGTACTGGTGGAGTCGCGTGATGTTAATGATAGAAGCTATTTATAATATGCCAAAGACTGTCAAATAGATATCGTTCCTAAAGTTATAAAAATTAATTTATTTTATGTTAAATTGTTTATAATTTGAATTCTGATCTAAAAAGATTTGTCTGTAGAATATTTCCATCTCTCGTCTAATCTTTAATAGATAAAGTTAGTTATATTACATTACTTCACTTTAGAGAGAAATTAAATGCTATATATTGAAAAATTTGTACCGCAGGTTTTTTTATCGCATTTTAATAGGTGTTTAGTTAACTAATAATATATATATTAATAATATTAATTTATATTATATTATTTTTAATTTCTAATTATTATATAAATATATATTCATTATAGGTTTTAAAATGTTAATGCAATATAAGTTTTCTTAATAACTCAAGCTACCATTTAATATGGAATTAGTAATAATAAAGTATGGCTTTTGTATTAACTTACTGACTTATTTTAATACTGAATTTTCAAATAAATGACGTTAAAATCTCAAAATATAATAATGTATAACTAAACAGTCGTATTTTATTGTTCTAAATACCTTTATTTAAATTACTCTAATAAATTAAATATAAAAGCCGGAAACTACAAAGTACCACTTCTTCTGTTTCTTTAGGTAGCATTTCACATGTTTAGGTTACCTTACCCGTGTAACTGATAAAAATAATAAGAGAATATTAAAATGTCCTTAATATGTTTTAATGTTTACTATTCTGTCGCATACTTAAAAATATCTCATACAGAAAATAGATTCATAAGGGATACCCTTGCACGCTGTAAGGATAAATACATAGCCTACATACAAACAGCTTATTTCCCGAAACTTTACAGACGTTAGTATTTACATTTGGGAATTTATTTTATGTTGAGTTTTTAATGCCATAAATATTATTTAATTTGTATAGGGAAATAAAAAATCTTTATCATGTGTATTATCTGGAGCAGAGATGAAACAAAATATACAAAACCCTAATACAAACAAATTTGTCGTGTTTCAAAAACAGTGGAGTGAAAGTCGCTCTAACTTAAAGTATACTTCTCACATGTATTGGTCATGGTACCATTCTTCCATTTATCCATCGTTAACTGTGCATGTTTACTGAACCGTACACTTTCTCAGGACAATATTCTGTGAACTGGCATGCAGTTATTGGACCTTCAGTCTCACTGTCACAAACCACTAAATATTTCATGAAATAAGTATTCAGTTACAAAATTAGCATACATTCTAGCATATCATACATTATATTAACTTTGGGGTTAAATAAATAAACCATTGATGTAAAAATGTAAAGGACCTTTGAAATAAATTACATAGTCTAAAGGAAAATGAGATATACGGATTCGAGTCCTAACTGATTGAGTAATTAATATTAATGAATGGTTATCAATATTGTTTAATATAGAGGTAAGAGTTATTGAAGCATATTACACAGAAATAACTTCGTTTGTGTATTTTATCGGTCCTTTTCTACGAAAAATATATCGAAAAGAACTGACCGATATAATGAAAACTGTTTTCTAGGCTTAATTTCTATACAGATAACACTGAGTTTGATTATGTTTCATGTTACAAGATATTATTTTGGTGAGTATTATATATTATTTTTGCATTGTCTTATGGCTAACTACACTACTAATGAAATAGTAAAATAACTTTTTTTTAACTGAGACCAATAGTATGAGATTGTAACATGTGACTTTTATTCTTGAAGTAAAATGGAATGAAAAAATAGAGTAGACCGTCAAAGCTAAATGTTGAGCACAAGATAACATTACTCCACAATGTTGTATTGAGTAGCCTCCGGATACATATTTATAGACACTCCTCTGAAACTCAACTTAAATATAATCTATGATGGTTCATGTCCGTCCATGGAATTAGGTTTAGCGTATCTCTAAGTAAGATTATATAATTTATCTTTTTTCTACGCAGGGGGTATAGTTAAAATTTAGTTTCTAATTTACATGAATATCTGGCTGCCTATCTGTATGTAGCACATCACAAGAATGAAACTCGATTTTAAACTCTGCAAACATACTCATCAAAGCCTGTTATTTAACACGTGGTTTGATTCTTGATTTAATATCAATATTTAACGATAAGTATCTGCCGTAACATATTTTTGATTACCCACATTCTGTTATGTATTTAGTGATTTATGGAAAGGACACAATTAATTGTGTAGGATTCTCCCCTCTTTAGAATAATAAATACACATAACAAAGGGGAAGATCCGAGTAGTCATTTCCTAACATATTCAAGAGGTGTAACAGAAACTCATTACAAAGAAACAATTTGGCAGTTTCAAGTGCATAATCAACTTGAAATGTATTTTCATGCGGTGAAACAATATAAATATATTTAAAGTAGCACTGTTTACCTTAACATAATGTAAAATTCAAACAAAACACGAGGTGAACTAGTATTTTGTAGTGGACTATAAACATTTCAATGTAGTAATGTACTCTACGTGTAATGAAACGGTACTAAACGTCTTGACCTTTCACTCTCATATAATGCTGTCGACATAAAGACATAGTTACACGTCATCCATTGTTCTTGAAGGTTGCGTGACACTCTTTTGGCAATTAAATAAACTTTAGCGGAAATAATATTCCTACTCCAAAATTTATCTTATTAAAATAATAAAAAAAGGTTTTTACGCAGTTTTTTTAACTTTCCAGTAATATTTACATGCATTTAATACGTAAAATGAGTATACAATTTTAATCAAAAATATAAATTATACCATCAAATAGTAGATAGTCCACAAAAAGTATCATGCGACCATAATATCACAAACATTTCACTTCTTAGAATAAGTTTTATTACAATGTCATATAACATAAAATTTGTATTAAGTCAAATTTACCTCTTAATTTAATACATAAATCCATTTGTTTTAACAAAGGACAGTTTAAAACAAGGTAGCAATAAGCTATAACATGCGTCGATTAACAGTGTTTGCTGTGGTGGCGTGTAAGATTTTAAGTCTGTAGCTACATGAATTATTATTGCATATGTTAATATATCGTACGATTTAAAGCTTACGTAGTTTTTTTCCAAATTCATTGACTCTATCTTTGCCATCGTGATTATTTAAAAGCTTAATTGAAAAAACTCTACTAACGCTCAGTCCAATCCAATGGAATGACATGCACCACAATCGAACTCAATTGTTGCCTATGTAGAAATGAAGCTTCATACACAATATAAAACTAGAGGTCTGGTTTTTTTATACTGAGCTGAAATTCATACAGATGTAAACATATACTTTCTTTCTTCCGCCCCTCATAGGATAGGCTACACTAATGTTAGCTGGTTAAATGACAAATTAATGCACCAAATAATTGATAAATTTTACTTTATTGCCTATTCTCTACGGGTTTTATAAAATATTATATGCAGTTATCAGGACTACTTATAAGAATGATAATATAATAATTATTACAAGTACTCTTTATAATTATCTGGTTGAATTCTTTTGTACCACAAAATTGTTTAAGAAGATAGGGAGCAGTAATAGTGGTTTATAAAACTGTCAATCATAGCTGTGCTCAATTTAATAGTGTATATTAGCGTATATTACAATATGCAATATGTTTCATAAAATATATCAGTTTTGTTGGACAGCAATTTTAGTAATACTCAAATAATTGTTATGATATGTAGAAGAATGCAACAACAATACAGAAAAATACAGCCAGAGCCATTGAATTATACATAAACCCTAGTGGTTGAGACTACCAAACTGTCGATCCCGATTTTTGCTCAGTTCTACTGTGGAGCTCCTGTGCCGTTAAAAAAAACTGTTTTCCAATATTTGGAAATATATATACCCAATAAATATCTTGGCAATATCCCTCTCCTTAAATGTTATTCTAATAAAATACATTGATAAAATGTAAAATGAAGTTCGTCAAAGCAGGGCGTCAGTATGTAAACGTTTTAAGCCTGTTATGTACACTGGTGACTATTATACATTAATATTATTGGCTAAAAACAAATATGTATACTAAATGTATCGGGTTGTCTAAAACAAATAAGTACAAAACACACGCTGAGCCACGAGTATTTTAGCCATTGTACACATTCTAAATGTACCATTACATTTGTGGTAAGTTCTTTAACAGCCTAATCATCCCACACAAAATTTTAAGTATCAAGTAATTTCAATTGTCTTAAATATATTATATCACGTTTTAAATCGTTACATCATTGTACAAAGTCACTCTATCAGTGAAATGTATTCTGTAATGTTCCCTATCCACAAGTACTATTTCTGTGGCATCGCTCACGGTCATTTTAGTTATAGGACTATTCATGAGTTTAATATTAATTTATCAAAACTACATAGTGTCTCTATCATGTGAAACATTTTATGCTAGTGATCATCAAGATTGCATCACATATATAAAGAGTACTAGCTTAAGACACTAAGTAAATTTCATTGTAATTATATATATGATTTCTTAGAAATACTGAAAATTATGGTGGTGTTTGGAACTAGTAGGAATGGTCTACAAAACTGTCAATCTTAATTTGTGCTCAGTTACATAAAAAAACCAGCACCGCTGAAAACGAGCCCTCCAACAATCTATTCTTGTCAGTTCCCTTTCAGGCTGATCTTCGCCGAGCACCACAACACAGTGCTGCTAAATATTTTCTAACTTTTTTCATAATATAGTAATATTCTCTTTTCAATACAGCTTTTGTTACTTGCTAAATGACTTTTTATTTAAAGTAAAATGGGTTTCTACGGAGTAAGTGTTTAAAAGTCAATCGAATGAATAACTGGTTTCTTTAAAAATATAACAATGGCCGTGTAGTGTAAGAAATTTTGTTAAACCAGAACAAATCTTTTGCGTTTCAAAATATATAAGTCCCAAATTCTAAAGAAGTTATATCAACACACTCTTTTGAGGTTTATATAATTTCTAATAGAATTAAAATTGCTGTGGAATACCACAAGATATTTAATAAAGCAGTTAGATAAATGGTATATAGTATCACTTTTTAGCGTATATTACAATATGCAATACGTTTTCATAAAATATATCAGTTTTGTTGGACAGCAATTTTAGTTATACTCAAATAATTGTTTAGGATATGTAGAAGAATGCAACAACAATACAGCAAAATACAGCCAGAGCCATTGAATTAAACATAAAACCCTAGTGGTTGAGACTACCAAACTGTCGATCATGATTTGTGCTTAGTTCTACTGTGGAGTTCCTGTGCCGTGAAAAAAACTGTTTCCAATATTGGGAAACATATATATTCCCTATAAATATCTGGGCAATATCCCTCTCCTTAAATGTTATTTTAATAAAATACATTGATAAAATGTAGAATAAAGTTCATTAATAGTAGATAACAATATACAAACCATTACAGAAAAAATAATTGTTCAAATTGAATTATTTAGCGGTATTGTGGCGGTTTCATTTTATTGTAAATGAGGAAATCAATACAAATCTTGTTACATATAAGTAAGCAATCTCTTTCTACTGAATAATACATACAACGTTTGCAAAGAAGGCAAAGTACAACGTAAAATGTCCATTTCTTACATTTTATACTATACAAATTTGTAAAATATATACTTACTTATAATACAGATCCTTACATATAGAAATGTAATCGTGAATATAATTTCCATTGGTTAATTAATTATAGTAGGCATAAAACTGATTTAACATTGGACAAATTGTAACCTATTTAATTCTAATGTAGCAGCCATGTGTAGCAAAATGGACACAGGGATAAGTTGACTCGTTACACAGAGAGTGTATTTCTCACTTTATTACATGGATTGATACGGGTTAATAGTGAAAAGTAGTAAATAATAAACAAAAACCTATTACTTAACATCCACTCAGCCTTCAATTCAACTATTTTAAATGGATAAATTTATTCACCTTTATCTTAATACGAATTGGAGTGTTATCTAAGTTTAGTAATATAGTTATTTAAATAAATAGAGATATCCCTTCTATCCAAATCGCTGAATAGGTAGAAGAAGAATTATCGAATAGCCCACAATATTGCCAGATCTACTCCGCTTGACTAACTTTTACGGTGTCACTTTAAAAACATCGTATATAAAACGAAACCTTAGTGCACTATTGGGCTTTAGGGACGGAATAGTAGAGGAAATTACCACTTCTACCTATATTCCTTTTCCTTTCAAGTTTCTAAAACAGTCTAGTTAGTTATTTAATAATTGTAGTGGGGCCTAAGATTTAAAATACGATATACGAAATATAGGTTAGTAAGTTTCAGCTGCTTTATTTCTTAACGAAATTTTAATTGCTATTGCTCTTGGAACGTTATATTTAACCCTTAAATCGAAATACCGGTCTTGGAGACCGCTAGGGTATTTTGACTTGTGAATGTTGGTAGTACTACTTGACCTTGAGGCGTACGCGCCTGTGTACCTTCCCCCCACTCTTTTTTCGGTCGATCAACACTCTTCCCGCTCAGTTCCAGTCCAGTTGTGAAGCCAGTTAGTTGTGTCTTTTAAAAGTCTGGCGGTCTCTTATACCGGTATTTCTCTTACGCGCTGCCCGTTTTAGCGGTCTTACATACTGATATTTCTGGAATGAGCTCAAAATACATTTTGAACTTTTCTTATTTCTTTGTTTATCTTTACTTGACATGTATTAATAGAGTGAACATTTGTAAATACTTGTAAATTGACTTGTATAGTGGGTGTGGAAATAGTGAAATAGTGGAAGTAGTGGAAAAAGGTCTGGTTCATTCACTATGGATCAACAACCTTCATCAAGTTGTGACCAAAGGATTTTAGCAAGTGATGTGGACTTCGATACCAGGATCCAGAGACTCTTGAACGATGATGATAACCTTTCTGATGTTAGTTCAGAAGCTGACGATTCGGATCAAGATCCCAACTATGTTCCATCAGACAGCGACAGCTCCAATTGTGACTACAATGACTCCAGTGATGATGAAGATATAATGCTGGAGGATGCGGTAGGTGTTGTCACTGTAGATAACTACCTAGATTCGCAGCCACAAGTTTTACATGGAAAAAACGGATATGAGTGGAGCACTGTTGAGCCTCCAAGAAATCGGCGAACGCCAGCTCACAATATTATTAGGGGGCTGTCTGGTCTTACTGCTGAGGCTAAAGCTGTGGGCGAAAATCCAACCAAAAAGGACGTTTGGAAATTGATCTTCACAGATAGTATGATAGATACTATAGTGAAGGAAACCAATAGAAAGCTGACGGAGCTTAGAGGAAGAATAAGTGACCACACATCAAAGTATAATTACAATCCGTGTGATCAAGTAGAGGTAAGAGCTCTTTTAGGGTTGTTTCTTTATACCTCAATATTTAAATCTGGACATGAAGATATGAGATCTCTGTTCAACAAAGATCCTACTGGGCGACCAATATTTTTTAGCTACAATGTCGTGTAAAAGGTTTGAGATTTTAATATCTTGTCTACGATTTGACGACTCCACGACAAGAGAACAGCGCAAGGCAGAAGATAAGGCAGCAGCAATATCTGATTTATTCAATCAACTAATCTCAAATGGCAGGGGGTTGTTTTGTCCAAAAGCAAATGTAACTGTGGATGAGATGCTTGTGCCTTTTAGGGGCAAATGCCGTTTCAAACAGTATATGCCCAAAAAACCAGCAAAATATGGCATAAAAATCTTTTGTATGGCCGATTCAGGTAGTTCGTATCTCTGTAATGCTTTTATTTACACTGGTAAAAAACTGTTACAGTGTTGGTCTCACCAGAGATGAACAACAACTACTGAAGAGTACGCAGACTGTCATAAAATTAACAAAGCATATAGAAAGAACCAATCGTAATGTTACTGCTGACAATTGGTTCACTTCCATCGAGCTAGTTGACCAATTGAAACTAAGGGGATTAACATTTGTTGGCACTATTAAAAAAAACAAAAAAGAGATTCCTCCAGAATTTTTACCTCACAGGCAAAGACGTGTGGGATCTTCGCTGTATGCTTTCCACAATAACACAACGTTACTTTCTGTTGTGCCGAAGAAAAATAAGGCCGTACTTCTTATTTCCTCGATGCACCACGATATTGAGACAAATTCTGAAATAAATAAGCCTGAAATTGTAGGATACTACAATAAGACTAAGGGTGGCGTTGATACCCTAGATATGAAGACATCTATCTATGGGAGTAATCGAAAGACTCGTCGTTGGCCAATGGCAGTATTTTATGCCATAATTAATATTGCCAGTGTTAACGCGTTCATATTGTTTCTTTGCTATCGGGGAAGTCCAGTTTTGACAAGATTTCAGTTTATAAAGCAGCTGGCTTTTGAACTAGTAGAGCCTCATATTAGAAGACGACTAGAAATGCCTAACTTGAGAGCAGACCTGAAAAAGACCATTCTTTCTGTTCTTGGACAAGAACAGGAGCGAGGAGAAGTGCGTGACGATCGCCTACAAAAGAGGAAAACCTGCAGCATATGCCCTTATGAAAAGAAGAGAAAAACCCAATACAAATGCATTGAATGTGAGAACGCCATTTGTTTGGAATGCTCCCGCAAAGTGTGCCTAAATTGTGCAAGGTAGAAAATGATGTGTTCATCATTCATCCAGGAATATTAAGTTTTCGTGCTGATTACTCTTATTTAAGCTACTTTTTATTACGTATACCATGTTCAATAAACCAAACTTAATGTGAAAAAGTGTCATTTTTCATTATTCCTTTGTTCAAATCCAACAAAAATACCCTTGATGATAATAAGTATAACATTCTTTAATTATCTAAGCTTTGCATTTTAATGATAAGATTTAACTTTAAAGGCTTTTCCAATGTAAAAAAAAAAACAAATACTAGCGGTCTGACAGACCGGTATTTCTCTGGCGAAAACATCGGGCGGTCTGACATACCGCTATTTCCCTGGCGAGTCAAAAGTGTCCTATTTCGGTTTAAGGGTTAAAAACTTGTAACTGTCCATCTAAAACCCCATTTTGGGGAAATTGTTCCCCCTTGTTGCCCAAGAGGGGTGTCCTATGTTTAGTTTTTCTATCTTTTACACTTGAAAACTCAGCAGGATCCATCCATGATTCTAACTTAATTAATTTCAATGAGCTGTAATGTTGTATTAAGTTGATATATAAAGATCTAGTTTCAACTTTTCTTCCCCTTTTATCAAGGCCTTTCAAATGAGGTAACGTACTGTGTCTTTTTTGAGCCCCTAATATTTCATACTTTGGGTATGTGCAAATTTGTAACATTGAATAAAAAGTTCACTTCTAATTCCTAGAAAAGTATCCTAAGTCCAATGCCTCCAGTTTTATTCATAAAAAAACTAAACATATTAAAGCCTTCATTTTTACTTAACTAACACTTTATATATTATATATTCTTGAGCAGTAAACAAGTAAAAATCTAATATACCTTAAAAAATACTATGACCTGAGTAAATTCTATTGTAATAAATAAACACCATGTGTTTATATTATCATCGTCATTGCAACATAACATATTCAATGGTAGCATTGTTTATAATATGCTATAAAATAATATGATTATAATAATATTGTATAATGCATATTACACACTAGAAACTGAAGTGCTAATACAATTTTAAGGCATATATTATTGTTTGAGAATTTGTTAGTAATTGATATTAAATAATAATAGGATTTATTAAAAAAGCTGAAATTAAGAATGAACTGATGTATAATATGATTTATTTCCATTAAAATCCCTATATATAAACGAAGTATGCAATGTTTCGGGGGTGCAGGAAATCCATCGACAGGAGGACGAGAGATAAAATACTTCTTTCAGAAATATGTAATGGTTTCAGATTTTAACTTCAGTGTGTATGTACTGATGTTTTTTACCATAATAATGTTTTTTTTAAATATGTGTTAAATAAAAAATAAAACAACCTCAAATATTTTTGATAATTCAATAAGCTATCACATTGTATTCTACTAATACAGGCATTTACTTTGATATATCCTAGTACTTAACCTTCCTCTAATAAAATATTTTCCTCTCACTCTGTGCGAGCCGTTGATCTGGGGACAGAGAAATCTAGTGAGTAAGTTTTTCAATAAATTTTTGTTGATCATGAGCAATGACAAGATGTAAAGTATTTTAGCTCTATTTTTAAAGGTTTCATTAATATTATTTCTTCATTAGATTTAATTTACATCCTGTACAGTATACAATATAACCGTCTTACACTTATTATATTTATCTGCATTATATAACATTCAGTAATTTTAATAGTAAAGATTTAATTTGTAATAATATACTATATGATATGTTATAACTCACAAGCAGTGTACTTAATACAGTTTTACTTTATACTTATTGAAAACGCTTTACGCTAATATTGAATATTTTAAACATGTAAAATCTGATAATTTTAGTCTTAATAAAAGAAATGTTTTTAATTATTTTCATAATTTAAGACCTGAGAAATCTCAGACTTTGGTGTGTACACATTTTAAGTGTAAAAAGAATTAAGTGCACGATTCCCTGAGATCCTGTTGTTGTGTGCGTAGACAAAGGAAATATTCCACATCAAAAACAATACTCCAAGTAGGAGATGAACTTTTGTTCATGGAATGTTCAATGTTACAAGCTCACAACACAGGAACTAATAAGACTTGAGGTTTAGCCTCACAACAAGCCTTATCCGACAACGCGTGTCTACAACCCCATACTTCGGCAAACATCAAGAATATTACTTTAACCCTTGGTCCCTTTTTGGTTCTCGTTTCTTTGTGACAAATTAAGACACTTTCTATTCTTCCATAACTAAACAACCTACACTACCCCAGATTCCATAAAGATATAAGAATATGTTAAAGTTAATGAATAAAACTTAATTGTTTGTACAAATATTTAATTTAATACCTTAAACAAATTCAGTTTAGATATTTAACATTGATGAAAATTTATTTAACAATTAAGAATATAGTAAATCACATGATATTCACCTAGTATAAATTAAGAGTATAATGATTTTTTTTCAATTACAATACTTCTTTTAGTTTTAATTTTATAATTTGTATTACTTCTAGGAATATCTCCATCTAATTTATATAAAAAGTAGGATTGATTTACAATACTATACTAAATTAAGATTAATATTTAATTTAAATATAAATTTAATGTTGTAAAATACGTTGATAAATATTACAGTTATAACTTTTACAACTAAACAACATCAGTTTTCGTGTTTGTATTTGTATATTGTATCTGTTTGCCTTTGTATTTGTAATGAATATTAAACTGTGTACTTTTATATATAAAATCAAATGACTTTGTAATCGTAGTTTAAACGGTTGTATCCATTGAAGACAAGCTAAGTCTAGGTTCATTGTAAAAAATTCTAACTGGCTAATCTTATCTTATATTATCTACTGTTCACCTCCCCCACATCAAGACACGCCACAAACACTGCAAAGCTGCACGTCAACCTTAATTGTACAGTATACTGAACTGAACTCAAATATGTTATATTTATTATGTATTGAAATTTTGTTAACTAGCCACAATTACTGGTAACAGTGGTTAGTATTATTCCATTATTGCCATGTCATGTAAATTTGAAATACTGTGGAATAAACTTCATTATATTCATTTATATTTGCCTGATTATAGGCCACCCATTAAAACTTTAAATACGGCTTAAAAATGAATTCCCTTGAGGCTTTTCAAGAAGTTTGAGATGATATTTGCATATTGAGAACGAATACATAGACAAAGAGATGTTTTCAGGATGATATTGGTTTCCCCGATAATATTCGTCTAGTTATGTCAGTTTACGAAGTTATAGGTTTCAAGTTTGTTTTTGACGATGGAATAATTCTGAAGGAAACGGGGTATTTTCCATCGTTCAGTGATACAAAAAAATCAGTAACAATGCGTTTTGAGATCTGATCTCTTCTTAAGTTAAATAATTAAACTAACACATAATTAAAACTAGGTTATGTTTTGTGTATTTTAACTAGTGTAACCACGTGTTATACTAGGGGTTACCTGCATACATATCTCGTCGTCACCACTATTTAATGTGCCTCTTCTGTCTGCAATTGTTCGGAGCTATCAACATACTATCTGACTACTCTTGATGTTAGTCAAAAGGCGGGTTTTAACAGATATAGAGGACTATATATATCCTTATTATTAGTTTAGCTTGCAAGCTAAAAAATATTCCTTGTATTGAACTAGTTGTAGGGTGTCATAATAATAAGAAAATAAAATATAATTGCATACTGTTAACGAGATTCGTGATAAGCATTAACACTTATAGAAACAACTATGCGTATAAATTGCAAAATACATAACAGCTAATTAAATTTCTAATAAATATAAATAGTAATATTTTAGTATAACATTTTAAATAATGTAAGTATAACACAAAAGTGCGCAAAAAAATAAGGAACATTCGTAAGTTGTTCCTTTATGTATGTTTAAAATTGTATCTGAATTTATAAATTAAAAGTTAAAAAATTACTTTTAATTTGCAATTTTCCTAGAAAGCTGAGTAGTGCACGAAAAATATAGTTTGGGAGGAGAAAGTAACAGCAATTTATTCGTTTCCTAGTTTTATTCGATATCGAAGGACATTTTGATGTATAGTAGAAATAGGAAAATTAAATCTATTAAAATAGACTAAAGGTTGTTTAGTATAAATCTTGGAAAGAAAATAACTTTTACCTTTCCAATTGCAACTAGTTGGACTAGTAGAAGATATTTACAAATCCTTATTTAGACAGACTAAAAATAACGAAATACTTTACTCGTATATTAATAAATATTTATAATAAATTTAAGATTGTACTCAAATATTAAAACTGCATTATTCTAAATAAATTATAAAAATCTGTGATCGAGACAAAATACAAAAAAGTAACAAAACGTTGCCAAGTTCTTTTTGCACATTGCACAGTTTAGGTATATGTAAAGTAATTTTTACTTGAGTAGGGATTATATAAATACCGTTATTTCTACGACTGCCAGTATAAGTGTTGCTTTCAAAATATATTAGAGGCTGTTTGACAAAAAATAAGATACACTGTTCAATACATATTCTAAACATATATGTACTACTGAAGTTTTTTCACGAATACATCATTACATACATTCTACAGTAAATTGGCTATAGTTAGCATAGAATTATTTTCTGTCCTTTATAAGAAATACAGCTACAGTATTAAATATACCATGTGTAATTTGGTTTATTTACCTCTTTTTAAATGTATATGCAAAACAGATTTCCAAAGAGTAATTTATAAATTTTAGGAATTTGTTTGTAACTTTATTAAACAACTTTTATATAAAAAAAATTACAATACTATCTATTCTTAAAATATTTATTAAAAATAGTTATTGAAAATACTCATAATTCGGTAAATGCAAAGCTTAGGAAGATATTCAAGCAGAGTAATTCTTCCAATTAGGTACAAAAAGGGTAGAGGCCACATCAAAGTCAATTCACCACGTAAAAGTTAAACTCTTGATCTTGGAAATGTTAGAATGTTTCGTGCTCCTAAAACATGATGAAATAGGATGAGGGTTTGTTCTCCAGATCATTCCTCAGCCGACAAAACGTGTCCACTAACCCCAACTAATCAAGCTTGGCAGACATTAAGATTGTTACCATAACCCATGCTCCTTTTTGCAACCAGTTTCCCCTATTATATGACCTAATCTTAGTAATCACGTAAAATAGTGAACATAGTTTACTGAAATCCCAATAAACATCTATTTTTAGGAACTAGAATACGTAAAACATCCCAGACTTCGTCAAAAACATCAAATCATGTCATATCTACTGCAAAAAACACAATAACAATTTTGAATTACACAAATTTAGATTAAAATGTTTTAATTACGGAACCAATTATTTAATATTTAAAGATTCAATGAACCGTATAATATGGGTACTGAAATATTGAAAGCAATATTGTTTTTATTTCGTCATTGTTCTTACCAATAATATTGTGTATTCACAGTTATGACATTGTGTAATAGGATCAGAATGTACTATTCTATAATGATAAGCCAGAAAAAAACGTATAGTATAATTAATTTCCTATATAATAATTTGATAAGATGGAGCTTATATTGGTTACTGTTAATTTAATGACATTTAAAACACACAAACCAATATAAAATAATTTTATTTTTCTGAGGCCATTCGATAACAAGGCTATTATATATTTTAAATAAAATTAAAAAAATATATCATAATTTACTGTTTTAGAATATGCTGATAACTATTGTAGTCTTTAAGTGTTCGATCAAATATTGTTCAATATTTCTATTCATACGAGACCTCCATTTTTTATTTATTCAACTGATAGGGTACCAGTTACAATAAATTATTAAAATACAACCTAAATACTTTTAATTACATTCAATGAAAACTTAAACGAGTTTGAGAAAAATATTTGCATACTGAGAACAAGTATCTTGGTGAATTAGTGTTGCTAGCCGGCTACAAAATTGGTTTCCTTGATAATATCTGACTCGCCACATTTGGAAATAATCATATCCTAGTAAAATTAAAAGTTGTTATCTCCCTCCTCTAATGATATTCACTTTATTTCGGTGTAAGGTGTTTCGTTACAAACCTGTTACTTTAACAAAATATAAACACTATTTTCTAAAGAAGTCAAATCAAATCAAATCAAATCACGTTTATTTCCACACACAAAAAGAAATGAAATACAAAATAAACCTTTACATTGAAATGATAACAAATGTAGCATTTGTATATTATCTAATTCATATAAACATACAGAAGTATTCTAGTAATACAATTCAAAAACTAAAATTATATAATTAACGTTAAATAATATAAAAAAGACTTGTGTTACATAAATAAATCAATATAATGAATAAAGAGATGAAATATACATATATATAATATATATATATATATATATATATATATATACATGTACATACACATACATATACATACATATCCACATACATACACGCATACCTAGTAAAAACAGCATTAAATTTGCTACATAATTTCTGGATAAATTCAAATAATGGGAAAAGAGCCTACATGGGCCTTAATGGCCTGTGTGGTAGACTCGAGTTGAAATTGTTACGATTCGAATATTTTATCTCGAGCAGAGTGTAGATTAATTTTATAAAATTTGATAATTGAAAGAAGACATCTAAAGCAGAATAAACGACGGATATGACCTCGAATTCCGATAATCAGCAATATAGTGGAGAAAGTAGACAAAAAAAATATTGAGTGAACAAAAATTACAAAAAAATAGGCTAATTACTTAAGTGAATGGATTTTATTATATATAGTTTGAAGAGGTGAGGAGAGAGGACAGTGCCGTCAGTCAGTGTCAGACAGTCTAGGTCCGTCTGTAGTCAACAGAGATAAGTAACTGGGCACTCTCACTGCTTATGAGAATCAAAAAACTCCTTGACATGTTTCTTAAAAACCTCAAGAGAGGGAGAGTCGAACAGCTAGAAATTTCTAAAACTATTACAATAATTTCGATATAAAATGTGTGCTAGATAAAACCTGTTTGTTGTCGCAAATGATTTGTGTTGGTGAATAGTGTTAATTCCGACTATATTTGCATATATTGTGTAATAAAAATGTGGGATTTTAGAAAAAATTTGAGCCGAAATGTTTTGTAAATATGAATAAATAAGTCTTTAATAAAACATTTTTTAATTGGCAGAATTCCTGTTCCTTGAAACAATAAATCAGAGGGGTATCGTCTACACTTCGCAAAACCGGCTTTCAGAATAGATTTCTGAACTATATCTAAACTTTTAATATGTGAAGGAAAAGCACCCCCCCCCCAAGCTAGAATGCCATAATAAAAAAGGGATTGCAAATAAGCAAAATAAAACGATTTTAGTTTAATTTAAATTAAATAAATAAACAGTAATCCATCAATTAAATAATTACAATAATAGTCAAATTAAAAATTCACTTAAATAAACAAAATCCAGTACACACAAGTTGAACTTCCCACGTGGTCAATTTAACTTTACTTATGTATTCTACACTCTAATACTTAATGTACAACGCGTCACATTTACAATTACAGATGTACTGCTACTATAACGTATTGTTGACGTGACTCACAAAATTATACTTATCCAAAAAGCGTCCAACGCGCACATAATACAGTCAGAAATAGTCGATGTATTAGTGTATACGTGTACAACAGGCTACTGCGCGTGCGCTAGTCTGGCTCTCCATAGCTATAGATATACTATTATCATTAGCATATTACATTGCGTAGATTTAGTATTAGGCGTTTAATATATCATAAATAGCACAAAGTGACTAAAATAGAATAAACAAATTTTCCAAAGATTATTAACGTTTCCATGGAAACCACTTTAGCATGTCGGTGACGCGAACCGAGGATTTTACCCTCTACCAAAACGCTCAACGCGCCTAATGAAGTTTTTACTTCAATAAATAAGTCTTTAATAAAAAAATTTTTAATTGGCAGAATTCCTGTTTCTTGAAACAATAAATCAGAGGGATATCGTCTACACTTCGCAAAACCGGCTTTCAGAATAGATATATATTTATATAGTATATAAAGAAAACTAAATGTAACTTTAATATACACTCTGTTGTAACAAGGAAAATAAAGATTATATTAATGAGAAATATATTAGTTTAAGATGATCTTCTAATATTACTGTATATTGAGTCTGTGACTTCACAAAGACAAACTCAGAGCAGTGGTTGTGGTAGTACTGTCAGGAACGAACAGGGTAGCAGGCAGCAGTTATCAGTAGAACAACTATGGAGTAATTGGATCTTAAGTCTGTAGAGGAAACCTTTGTAAACTTGAGACACATGACAGCTTAGTGTAGGACAGAGGCTGTTTATTACACTGACAGGCCATTAAGCAAACAGCAGGATCTCTGTCTATGGTATTACTCGCCTTTGTGTAGGTACATTAAAAGCTTATTAAACAAAACTTACTAACAATTTTTAGTCACAGATAACATAAAAATTAATAAATGAAAAACGGGAACAATCGGGTTATGTTGTATATTTATTAGGGTATTAATAAGGTACTTTTACATTGCAATGCCATGGTTCTGAAGTAATACCTCAATGCTGTGGGGCAAATGTGTTACATTTAACATCTTGCTGACACAAACACCTCCAAAAATACTATCGTAATCGGCTGATTTAAATGTCCAAGATTGAGAAGTACATATAAATAAATACGTGTAATCTATGAAAAGCTTTATTTTAAAAATATTCTGTCATGAATTCTATTAGTCATCAACACTAATAGATAAAATCACACCGATATTTTACCAACACTAAAATTATCAAATGTATTTTGGTAAAAATACATTAAAACAAAGAATTTAAACTGATAATATACTGATAACTATCTCTCAATGCGTGGACTAAAAGGTTGTTTCTGTAGTACACAAATTTCATTATTATACATTCCATAGGATTTTATTTATAGTTTTAACCTCATATTGCATGTAAAACAAAGACTACCATTGCCAATGTGATATGTAGAATTTTAAATACACGTCTATAAAACGATAAGATTATTACTTTATTAAATACAAGAGCCGGTTATAGTTAAAGTCCTCTTCTACTAGAAGTAATCTTTGTAAGCTATTTTTTATTTTATGAAGGATATTTTCAATTAAAGTCAAGTATTTCTTTATTGTTTAAAATATATTCTAAGATTTTTTTATTTATTCAATTTGTCTCCTTTATGTAAATCATTTATCCATGCATACTCAAACCAATCTACACGTGTTTGTTACCTAGATGTATGCGCTGTCCCATCATAACTGTTATTAATACTTTGCTAACGGAAAAACCAAAGATATATTTACATAAAGAATCTTGTGAGACCAAAGCAAACAATTTTTATTCAATTTAATAGCCCGCTGATGACAAATGAAATTTTTTTAATAACTTTTTTACAATAGTTATGATGACTTGCTTAACACTTTTAAATATCAAATAAACTTTAGAAATGTTTCAATAAATTTAGTAAAGAAAATTTTTGGCTGTATTTTTATATACGTAATATAACAATAACCTAGCCCTAATTCTTCCAATAAAGCATAAAATGTATTTATTATAACAATTAAGAGTAATAAAATCCTAAAAATATTTTTATATGAAATTTAATATTTTCTATAGACATGTATGGCTCATAGTCTAACAGAAATACATACCAATTATTTAATTTACAAAACAGGCCAAGAATGTGGAAGTGTGATGGATTAGGAGAGAAAACACCAAGCAGATAATAGAGAAAGATACAAATTACCAAACGAAAATCAATAATTTTCAGATCAATAAAACAAGTAAATTTTCAATGTATTATCAAAAATAATAGTAATTTTGTAAACAACTTTCAAGTGTACGTTTGTACTGTAAAATTACTTTTATTATTTCTGTAAGCTGAAATATAGTTCTAAACCTAGGGTTTAGTAATTTAAATTGAAAGAGACCAGCTTTAGATATTTCAATTAAAGTTATTAAAATTAAAAAATTGTAATAACTTTCTCATGAGGCGTGAATTTTACACTTTGAACATCCTATTTGTGGGAAGGTGTTAAATAATAATAAGGTCTGCTTTATCCCTTTAAAAAATGTTTTAACATTAAAATAAAGTTAGGTTTAAACACAACCAAACGTCAGGTACTTAAACACATGTTAAGTCAGATCTATCTAAACGTATACAGGTCCTTTAGTTGAAGAATCTCTCTAATTGGTTGTCTACTACTGACATAACTAAAAAATATGGTTTCGAGGGTCAGTTTTGATTAATTGTTTAAGGGGAGTCGGTTGACCCTATCTTCCCCATGTTAACTTTGGCAATTTCAAGGTAACTTTTCTCAAAAAGTATAAGTGATATTGAAATAATATTTTTTTCCCTTTACAATTATTATGCATGACTTTAACTTAACGAAGAGTATCTAAGATAATATTGAAAAAAAAAACATTAATGATTTTTTGGAATTTTTGCCTGAAAAATGACTTTTTTTTAAATATTATTGAATTTTTTAAGACTTTTTGACTTATAAATATGAAAAATACTCTCCGTCTGATTATAAATCTTTATAAAAGGAACAAATTTAAGAAAAAAATATAATGATATCTCTTTTGTTTATTGTAAAAATGTACGTGTTATGTCGAAAAACAGTTATTTGTAGAAATCGCAGTTTAAAAAAGAAAATAAAAAACTTAAGAATGTCTTATTTTACCAGTCGAAGTTAGTGCTAACCAACCAACGGCTTAAAGGTAACTTCCGAACCACCACCAATGGCCGGGCAGGCGGGCCGCTTGCAAGGACAGGATCGCTCAGCGGTCACCTATCCAAGCAGCGGCCATGCTCGACGTTGATTGATCTGGTTATCTTGCGATAACCGCCGTACCCGCTACTCTGCGCCATTGGCAAAATGTATTATAAAACTGAACTGACACGTACTTAGTGCAATCCTGGTCCATTGGAGGGATTATATGGGTCCTCTGCTTGTTGGTAGAGGTCTTCAAAATGTCTTTTGGCCAATGATGGACTTCAGCCTGTACTCTTAGTTAAGATCTTCAAGCGCACATTCTGCTTTGTTCACGCGAGTTTCATCAGACTTTTTCATGGACCGGACACAGTTCACTCCGGGATTGATTCCAAGCTTACTAAAAACTAAACATTTGGTAATTTGTCCCTTGTTAAAGGTAGTTAAGACATCATATACACCAAATGCAAGTGAAACTAGCTGGACAAATGTACGTTTTCGGAATCCGCGACTAGATCATGTTATTTACAGATTTGTTGGGATTTTGTGTTCCCCCATGCAAACACTTTTGATGCAGTTCAAGACTGGACAAACGTTTAAAAATAGGGTTAATTTTCTCCATAACTGGAACTGGCAATGCTCATATGTCCGTTTGTCGGCAATTGCTTTTTGGAACTTGCTGCACCAATTTTAGTCACCGTTCGGACATAGGGCATGAGTTGGTTCTCCGTTGCTGGTGATCAGATGATAGTATTCAGCCCATACTGCCTGTCCAATGACTTCAAGACTTGCAGTACGAGTATGGCAAGCCCATAAAAACAACTGTATTGTATTTATTTTAGCTTATGTCAGTCGGCCTTTTCCACCAATTGTTTTATCATCGTCAAGTTTTTATTTTGCCCAATTTAGATTTTAGTTTCCTAAGTCGACTCCCCATCCGCTTCTTAACATGCCCTACACATTCGAGTGTTTTACTTCAAAGTCTGAACCGAAGGGTTTTAATTCAGAAACGTTTGGAAAGGCACTAGAGTCCCCATCAACCAAGGTAATATTCATATCGAATATTAAGAAGCTCTTGTGATCTTCAGAAAAAAATCAATTATACCACTGACCTCCATCGCACCACTTGTGCCCTGATAATTTGCTGTACAGTCTTCTGAATGTTTTCAAATCTTTCTTTAAAATTACAGAACTTGGACAAAACCTTGACATCCGATACCTTTCCAGTACTGACACTGGTGTTAGTCAAAACACCGTTCTGCGAAGAAAACCCTCTCTTTTGCCAGGTTTCAGTCGAATGCTGCCGCAATATCACTGTTACCCTCATTCTCTTCTAGTGCCTCTAAAGCTGCTTCAGTCATGCTAGCCTTACAAACCTCTTCAGTAGCATCATGCAATCATTTGTTATAGTAACGAAACAACGGCGGGTTTGGTAGATTCATTATTCCACATAATGTCATAGCGGCACTTTCTCCCTTCCCAATACTACGCATTCCATATACTAAACGAATGTTCAACTCTGACTTAGAATTATTTATCAGTTCATTGTCATTAATTTTAGATGTATTTAGTCCACAGTCATTACACTTAAAACCAATATCAACACTTAGGCCTAATCTTCGGTTGGTTGACACTGACAGTCTTCCGCTACAGTCTTTACAAACCGCTATATCAGAAAGCATACCTTCAATCTTATCTAAATTTACTATTTGATAAGTATCTTTTTCATTACTATTGCTAAATATACTATAATTTTCATCATGCTTAGCTATTTTTTTCTTTGTAGAACTTGTTTAAACGTTTTAAATACGTGTTTTAATATTAGTAGGCAAGGTCTGAGGCTGAGGAGTTTTGTTTGTAGGCCTATGTAAGCAATCACTGACACATTTTGGCTTCCCAATGGTCTTGCGTTTTTTAAAAACCTTTAGTGATGGTCTAGGCATGTTAAAATACGATTATAATAAATAAATTAACCCAATAACTCTTTTAAAACTATGACCGAACTGCTATTATTGCAATACAATAACAGAATCACAAATGTAAACAAACAATCTAGTTGTACTGTTGCAGGAGCTATATACATCTGCAAAAAGCCATGCAGAGTGTCAAATAGACAAAACAAAATTTTAGTCACTTTTCAAACCTTGCACTACTATATAAAATGTATATTATGTTTTTGTTCTAATTCGATTCTTAAATAGATAGTTTGACTCATGGCGAAAGCGCGATGTGCTGCAAAAGATCCAAGTTTATGGTTTCTAAAAACGTCCATAAATCCTTTTCTACTCATTATTTATTTTAGATTTTGAGGTGTCAAATTAATCAGAATAAACTCTAAATTACAAAAAATATATTAAAAATTGAATATTTTAGCCGAAATGGTCAATCGACTCCCCTTAAGCTGTAATAGTTTAATCCGAAAAAATACATTGCATGTACTCTTAACGTTTTAATCTTCCAATTTCGCTCTACAACCAAACTATGGTGACTGATAACCACTTTTCTCCCGTGAAAAACTTACTGTAAGTCAGATTGTGCCCTTTTCCATTGAACATTGGTTCTATTTTTATACATTGCAGAAAAATAGAACATTGAGATACATTGCAGTGCAAGATAAAGTGTTAATATTATTAATCACTTTACTTCCCAAAGGTAACGCTGATTATTAGTTGTAATGAGACTGTAAATAATGAACATTTCAGAAGGGCAGATAACACTAAAGCTACCATGCATTAATTGCTTCGTGAGTCTGCAAAGCAAATTTTTGCCTTTGTACCCCCGAGAGAGGAGACAGATTAGTATAGCATAGAGTCCGGGTAGTATGCAGGTAACATATTAACCTAAAAGATTAGTCTCGATGAGTGGCATTACTGCAATGTCTTATTGCACTTATAGTAAATTTTCATCTACAAGAGAGTCCGTAAAATAAAATGCATTTTTCATTAATTTTAAATTTAAAGATACTGCATATTATTCTACCTATATACTTAAATTCTTATAAATAAACATTTATTAACTACTTTTCATCTTTAACTATTTTTTAACTGATATAACTTCAAAGGTAAAATAAAGCTATTGCAAAATGAGAAAATATATATTGCTGTTGACGTTTAAAATATATATAGATTATAATATATATATATATATATATATATATATATATATATATAATCTTGAATATAATCTTAAAACTGAATATATTTCCGAATTGAACTATTATCAACTACAAATATGTGAAAAACTTCGCCCCTTACTACTTAGGAATAATATGTGACTAATTCATTATATTTATTTTGGTATATGCTATTAAGTACGTGTAATACTCACGCATTGGAGTTTTATGTATAGTCAGTTTTTTTTCTCTGTAAAATACATAGTATTAAATTTTTTCGCTTTTATAACAAATTAAACATCAATTATACAACAAATTATTACCGTACATTAAATTACATCTAAAATAATGTTTTCGGCTTAACCATGGAATCATTTCTATAATTGATTGCTCTTTATAATGAGATTTCAAAAATGCGTGTGCTCTTGGAACTCTAATAGCAGGGTAATACTTTACAATTTGAATTGTTGAACATTTGTAAGGAATAATAACACGTGAAACAAATATTTTCAATACAACCCAAACAAATTAGTTTTAATATCAGATAAATGTATATAAAATTCTAAGACTCTTTGCTTTCACAATTGGAAATGTAACGATGCAATCATTTATATTGCATGAGTTTATCTAATAATTAATTGCGATGATATTTAATGTTATAAGCTATGAAATAACACAATAGAAAAAATATTATATTAAATTACCCTAGATTCATTGTAAATACATAATTTGATTGAAACATAACAGGTTATTAGTTATTAACACATCCAAGGTATTGTAATGAGTGAGTGTTTACGCCTCTTGAATTTAGTGAGAAATAAATGCTTAATTCTACTGCTCTTTGTTAGAATATAGAATATCCTTCGTTAGAGGTTTATTATTTGATCGAGTGAGACGAAATAAAATTAGAAAAATGCAAGTGTTACATTTATATTAATAATTTTTGTTTGTAAATCTATTTATTTTTATAT
Source organism: Homalodisca vitripennis (assembly GCF_021130785.1). Lineage (NCBI taxonomy): Eukaryota > Metazoa > Arthropoda > Insecta > Hemiptera > Cicadellidae > Homalodisca > Homalodisca vitripennis. The sequence goes on from NW_025776493.1 coordinate 100,461, forward strand.
ATTTTCTTCCATCATGTTACTCATATGAGCAACATAAATTACTCACCAAGGGTTATCCAAATCTAATAGAGTGGCTTTTATCACCACCGAACTTAGTGTTGCCTAAAGAAAAAATAAAGGTTGAAGCAAACTTTCAAGTCAATAGATTGTTCGTTTTTGAGATATCAAGTACAAACAGACGTAATGAAATTTATCTAATCCTCGATTAAAAGGTTTTTTAACGCTCATCTAGTTATATAATATATTTTAATTAGTTATAACCGTTACTTAAATAATATTTAAATTAATAGAAACTAAAAAATCTACACTACATCTTTATTTTAGAAGCAGTTAAGATATGGCACAATCATTACAAGTACTTGATATATTTATTTCAAAATAATTAAGGTTTGGCAAAATATTGTCATATACTAAAAGCGTTTTGACGAACGTAACATTTTGTCCGAGAGAAAATAAATTATTTGTAGTTTAATCGAAACAATAGTTCATTTGTAGTTTGTGCTTTTGAAGCTATTTAAATACAATACACGTTTGTCAAGAAGCGAAAAATAAAATAAATTCCTATTCCATACAACTAAAATCTTTTTATATCCAGACAAATCGCTTTCACAATATTAGATATTAGATATTAGTTGATACAGTAATCCTAATTCCTCAATTTATATTTTGCAGCCAAGGTAGATTACACAGTATTACCCTGCAAATAAAAATATCTTTGTAATATACCTTATTACGGATTCCTACACAATTTTCGACATATTTCAAATATCCTTACATGAAAGCCGAATGCAAAACATCGATGTCAGTTAATCAATCAGTCAAAATGGGATTTACCGTCTTAGCTTACTACCTAGAATTGAATCCATGTTGTTACTTTATGCACTCTTATCGATTTGCATAGTATTGTAATATTCATTAAATATCAACTAAAGCATACAATGACCAACAAAATTGATAGAATTTATGGCACTGTTTATATATACTATAAACTAATTTTAATTATGATACGTGTTCATTCGTGAGATTTATCTAAACGCTAGCAAAACACAATTTCAGATTGATATATAGAGAAAAAATTAACCTATTCATTTTACACATTTAAATATTTGTAAGGATTCTGGCTATGGATCTGTTTTATCTATCTATTTATCTGGTAGTCCATTGTTCGCTGGTTATGTAGCAATAATGAGCTGAGGTATGCTATTACAATTTTCCGAACAACTTCAGTAAGGAATGTACATTTAGAGAACGTTTAATTTTCACAAGAAAACTTATAGTGTTGTATTTGATGTAGTGGTTGTAAAAGTATTTAGCCCAATAATACCAATAACGTTGATAAATTATGAACTATTGTTACTGTACCGTCAACCCAATATGGTTTGCACAAGAAAATGTACTGTTATTTGTTCAGATGTTTTTTTCTATTAGGCTAATGGTTAATTGTTTTAATAATTACAGGTTTATAATGGCTATTAGTCAAAATTACAGTATTGCCTATTATACAACTTTAAATATCATATTGTTCTCTCGCACTTGGAGCGGAATTTGATAATTACATAAGGTGAAACATTTGTCTTCCTAACTTAGGTAAACCACAGTTAGAGTTCGTGTACAGGATGATAGGTATGAATATAAACTCGTTTTTAAATGATAAATAATTACAGTTCGCTGGAAGAATATTGTTAAAGTGAATATTCCGTCAAGTAATTCCACGTGTGGAAATCGGTTAATGTTACTATGGTAAATATCAACGTCCTTTCAACCAATAATTCTGTTAGGTGTTTTTATGTTATGCCTCAGGTATTTCTTGTTATATAAATTACGTAAATTTATAAAATCCCTTTGTAATTCTGTGTCTAAAGTACGTCATTCAGATTTCCATGCCTGAAGCGATAAACAAAACCTGAAAAATTTTTAATATTATTTATTGTATGAAGTAAGAACTGACGCAATACTTTTTGTATAATGTAAGTAATATCTAGACATATTTAATAGTTTCAAACGCACCCAAACAAATTCACAAACTAAATATCTCAACTGCATCAATAAATATATTAAATATGATTATGTAGTTTATCACTCCATATTCAAAATATCCTAATATGTAATATCTAAACACGACGAGTTTTTTTTATGAGTAGAGAATGTAACAAAATTAAACAATAACCAGTATTCCAAGAGTAATAGCAGAATCAACCCCGTACCAAACGCAGTAGCCTATTGCCCAGTTAGGTCGTTTAAATTTAATACCAATGATCGCCTATGAATTGCAAGACTGACGATGGCAGGCCGTTCAGTATTACATAAGTAGCCTATTGTTAAAAGATTGCCCGATTAGATATTTTTTATTTTTAAGTTAACATCGTACTTGTTTTAAACAAAATATATTTCTTTCAGGACTATATTAAATATATCCAGATAAGTTTATTAAGTTGTGAGGGGTGTAAATGTGGATTAGCAAAATAATTTGCTAGTCAATATGTTAGGTTAGATTTATAATTTATTAGTTACTCGCATAATGAGAAGTAAGTACTTTTACTTGTATGGTCTTGCATGAGTTACATTAACTGCAAATATCTGCATGGGTAACTCATTATGTTTTAGCAATCGTCTACTTCATACTGGACAAACGTAATCTTATAATATTACAGGGAACTTAAACCCCGTTTAAGGGACCTAAAGTTAAATGTATCAAATAAAAAAAAACAATTTTAATGCTGTCGCTTTTAACTAATGCCATAAATCTCTACACGGAAGCATTTTTAAATATACAAGAAAGCATCAGAGAATGTATTACAATGATCGTGTTCAGGCATAAAATGTTTTGATTACAAACGTCAGGAGCTTATTAGTATGGGTAAATAGTCAAGCAACAACATTGTTTGTTTAGAATCTGCATACACATACATAAACGCATTTTGGCATATTGTGTGGGAAAACATAATTTCCATCTCATAAATGAATACTAACATGGTAAGTCAACATATCAAACTTTTTTCATTATATAAACACCATCCAGTATATGGTTGTGGTTAATATTTTTGTTGAAGTCATTACATCAATCTCCAACAGCATCAATATAACAATTATAAATTTAATTATATTTTTTAAACCTTATGACACAACATATTACGAAATTTAGTATTTCACCAATTTGAATATGCTCATAACATTATATTTGAAGAAATATAGTAACTATCCGGCACTTTTTAAAGAATAAAAAATTAGGGAGCTCACTTTTTGAAAAACAATATGCATACCATATTACACTATGCATCATATTACATATTGTTATGATAAAAACCAATTTTTAGTACATTTGTATAGTATTGGTAGTTATTGAAGATGGAAAATAATTTACAGTAGTTAAATTATTGATTACAGTACATAACGAAATTTGTATAAATTAAACAAATCAAAAAATATTTAAAACCAAAATAATCGTTTATATAATAGCAATAATTGTAGTTATTTTATTCTTTTTATTTTACGTATCAATAAAACTATTAACTTGTAAATATTAGTTTACTTTACACGAGACTGCTAGTAATGGCAAAGCTACCCGCCCAGATATATTACTTCATGTGTAAGATTAGGAATGTGTATACAGGAATGATTTTTATTACTTAAGATCAAAATAGACAAGGCTATAAAACCAAATCACGAGGCAAACCAAGTACAATAACACGAGGCAACCCATGAACAGCATAACTCATAGCATAAATCTTAACTCGCGCAGACACAAAGAGTGCCCACAAAGAACCGCACAATAACTCACATAAACAATTACACTGTTCCGGCCGTGGTGAGTTAAGATAGTGCTTAACATACCAAACAAGGGAGAACTACATAGGTACCTGTGGGATAATATGGTTTAAATTGGCCGCAGTAACATTGGGATGTAGCATAACAGTATGACATATGACCTATAAGAAACTTAGAGCTAGTAGCATTTCATCTTGGACACAATAAAAACTAGATATATATATTGTTTAATCTAAATTTTTAAATAAGTTATCATAGTTTTAATTTTAGAAATATAATATTGCAAAACATTTGATTGTCTGAATCGTCTGTCTAATTGAACGAGAATGTTTTATTTATAAGAGACATTTTAAAATGTTCCAAAAAATATTTTTGAAGTTGGAAAAACATAATTTAATAAAATACAATTAAAATCTAACTGATACCAATTATTTGCTTTCAATATTAGCCAAAGAGGCTTAGCCAGTTAAGCTTAATTGTTTTACATTACAATTTTAGCCAGTTTCAGGTAAGTTCTTTATTATTAATTTACGTTCTAAAATATACTAACATTTTAAATTTTTATTTATTCTGATAATTCTCCAAAGACTAATGTTGTATTTTTTTATTTCTCATAATGTAAAGTTTTTTCCATCTAATCCAGATCCAGTAATATCTACTAATTCTTTATCCAAGTAATTTAAAATATTCTTAAGTACAGGAATGTCTTTTTTTACAATTGGTGCAGCTTCTCTAACGTAATTTACTACATTTCTTTCAATTTGTAGATCTTCCAAAAATCTGTCATATCTCTAACAAATCTGTTAAAATTACCCTTTTTTAAATTTCTTTCAGCTTATTATAAGAACATTTTATTCTAATTCGTTTGTTGTGTTCCCTGTGTTTCTCAGTTTACTGTATTCTATCCGTGTTAAAATTATGACCTTGTTATTATTAATTTTTTATTTATCTACATTGAATTGATTACAAACAGGTATTTTCTTTTTAAATCAGGTATCTGGTATATCAATGTATGGTGATGGGTAATGATTGCAAAACACTTTAGCGTCTGTCGGTAGCAAATTTGTTAAATATATCAATTGGAGTATAAAAGTTAGGATTACTCCGGACCGCGTGTCGCTTAACATGCGTCGCTCAGGTTCAACACAAATTTTCAATACTTCGGCCCATTCAATTATAGACAGATAGAGTGATATACAACTACATGAAATAGAACCCAGCATATCCGCCGCAATCAAAGAGTAATTGTGGCAGCTTACTGAGTGATAGTACCCAATGACGCTTAGCTAAAATTCATTGTTAGATATACATCATGATAGAATTTATTTTTGACTATACATTCATGAAGTTTTTTTTAGAAAATTTCAAGTCTACAAATTTAATCTTACTCGTGAATTGTATGTTAAGATTCATTTTTTGTTATTGTTTACATATTAGAACAGGAGGGGAAAATATTCCAGGCACTATAATTAATCGTCAATATTAAAAACAACTTATAGCTTTGGGAAATTGCATGAACATATTCTGATTGCTAACTAAAGTATGTGCCAAAATCATTTGTGTTAAAGCAATAAAGTTGTAATTTTTAATGCTTTACAGTGAGCATCAACTTAACCTTATTGTCTTTTACAAGTTTATGAAAAATTATGTATTACTAAATGTTAATAACAGTTTTGGATAGAGAAACCTACATTGACTTTAAAAACAAACTGTAATACGAACACATGTAAAGAGAAAATTCATGTTTAATATCAATTTAGATTTCAGCTTTTCAATTATCCTCCATTACACGAATATAAAACTACGATTTTTTAAATTTAATTACGAACTTAATTTAACTTTAATTTAATAAATATTTTTAAAATAAAACTTTACAGCTTTTTGGTTTTAAGTGCATATTTATTTTTAAGTAACATGAAGTACTTTTAAGTACATGAGACGGTTACCAATAGAAGAATGAACTATTCATTAAAATTGGAATTATTTTTAAATAAAAATTTGAGTAATTATCGTGTATTTAAGGACACCCTATATAAGTAAAAATGCAATATTCGCCTCTTGAAGTCTTCAATGGCACAAAGAAAAGCTTTAATCTTGTCAACTACATTGTAGGAAGTAATTGCAAATAATAATATTCAGCATGTTTTATTGTAAAATGCATATACCCGGTAGATGAGGAATTTTACTAAAGCTTGCGAAAGTGAGGTAAATTTAAAGAATAAGATGAGGTACATAAAAACATTTCAGCCCAAACGAATTTTAATTTAAATATGTCAAGGAAATGCTGAAAGTGTTAAGGTGGCGGCTGTTTGCTAAGATTAGGGCTAATGGAACGGTATTGCAAAGGGGTGATGGGGATTACAACGTCGCGGAGGCGGGTTTTAACCTTCCTTTGAATGAATGTTTACTCTGTATCTAGTACTCTAGTAACTAACTCTTAAATTTAAGTTTTTAATGTCTGACATATTTTATATAGCCCATATTGAAAGCTATTGTATTTAACATTTTAATGCTTATGTCACACTACCGTAAAAGTGTAAAAACATAAGAGTATAAAATATAATACAACGTCTGTCATAAGTGTTTTATAATACCAGACATTGTCATGTATAAAAACCACAACTCAAATTAAATTAAACTATTTTAGTGTTTATGTTCATGAGGCATTTGCATTAAGTTTTATAATTTAAAAATCGCTTAAAGGAACCTCTTACAAACCGATAATACATCCATGGACGGATTGTATGTCTTGAACACCACGGCGTACTACCTTACACCGCAAACTGCCATAAAGTTAGTTTTTATCTCGTCTTTCTAATGAAATAAGATCTCTGTCAGGGAAGCATTGAAATAATGGAATTTAGTGTACCTTGGCGTAACAGTAAATTTATAAGAAGAGTTTAGGTCCAATTTTCGGTAGAACTGGGGCAAGTTGATTGACTACTACCTCACCCATTTTTTCATTGGACATGGGTGGAGGATTTCATGTTTTATGTGGGCAAAATCGGGTCGTGGTACTGCATCTATTTCCTGTGCATTTCCTACAACGTGAAACAAACTTTCTTAAGCTGCTTGCTTTGTGTACGGCTGTGTCGCGAGACAACGAACACTGTTGGCGGTTTATTGGTAGACTCGGTCTCCAAATTGATGTTGGAGGATCAGGAACAATGAGTTATATTACCACAATTACATAGTTAAGCACCCTACGCGCAAATAATTCTGATCTGTATCTTCACGTAGTCTACACCTTAGTTGTTCAAGGGCCAGATTGGCGTGAGCCCTGACGGCTTAGGTTAATATCAGGGCTGATCTAATGTATTTTGATAAACTGATTGAGGGTTAAGATCAAGAAGTAGAGGATTTATGGGTAGTTCAGGTCGTGTGAGAATCCCAAATTATAGGCTTGTCACCTGTGTGCATAAATGCATTTTCTTATCCCTCCCTCGGAAAATAACATCTATTACCAACATTAAGTTTCTTTATATTTTCAGTACACATTATAAAAATTTACTGTAAAGTTACGATTTCTCTTATAAGTAACTGTCTTGCATCGTAATCTCATGCTAAGAAAGACCTGCTTTCAATTACAAAAACACGATTTATTACATTTTTATGACATATTCATTTCAAGATAAGAGGAATAGTTTAGGTATTATTATATAAAAATTTAAACCGTTGAAGTCAAATGATGTATCATTAATTAATTATATCAGTACATACAGTTTAAAAAAAGTGTATTGTATAATAACTCGATGTATTATGTAGCACTCTGTGTCTTATGTTGAATAATATAGGTTATAAAATCAACTTAGGTGATACTAAACTGTGTTTTATATTCTTCGAGACTACAATGAGATGGTTAAAGTTTGTACATAATTTTTACTATTACTTTATGAATTAAATACTTATGTTACTTGTGATCGTTAAAAAACCATTGGAGCTAATTAAAGGGATAAAGAATTGCAGCGTTAAATTTTAATTGTCCAACAATGTCGATTTATTCAATACACATGTGCACTAGCAAATTTTTTTATGAAATAATGATTTATTTCCAATTAAATTTTTTACATAGTTATATACATACATAAATCATACTAGAAATTTCCTGGCCACTTTTACAAGTATTGTGACCAGGTGAAAAAAGATAACAAATTTGTAATTTTAATAGAAATTAAAAATGAAATTATGAGTCTAGCATTAAAATTAGTTGAAAAAATTTCGTTTTGTGCAGCATATGAAAAAATTGTAATCTAAAAAAAACAATAGACTTAATTTTTTTTCTAAGCTTAAAGACAAACAGTTGTTACGACTATATAACAATACATATTTGCCTAGCGATATCTTTATCTAAACTGATCCTCCCCTTATCCCGGACTACTTAATAGGAACTAGAAATTGTTTACCATGATTTATGTAGAATCTCAAAATACAAATATTATAATATAAATAGAGATTACTTCAGACAATTAACGCAATTAAGGCATAATAATTTTAAAAACCCAAAATATAATTATCACCATTCTATAACATGATTTTGCAAATTGTTTGTGTAGATATTATTTCCAGTCGATAACAATTATTATTCATACTAAATATGTCATAAGTAAATAAACAATACTAATACTATTTCGGTATAATTTTTCAACTATTGCATATAACGCTTTACGTATCCATCCATAAACTGTTTTTGTCTACAGAAAAGCCAATTAAGAATTTTAAAATATATATACCTGAATAAATCAAAATTCAGTTTATGAACAATTATTATAGATTACTCATGTGAGGATTTCCAAACACAATTATATCGAAAGTTTAATATATTAGTTCTCTTTTTTTCATAGTTAAGGTTTTAATTGCCATAGTATTATGGCATTAACTTATACGTTTAAAATTTTTTAATAATTTAAGTACAAGAATTTTACTATTTTGGTCCTAATAATTAGTATAGGCGTTTACTTAAATAAAGATAACTACATTCCTTTTACAAACAAAAACAATAGATTGACGTTTTTCTGACAGAACGCTGCCTCATAAGTGAAACATATTTTCATTGGTCTTCTAATTCTTCATTACATGTTATTCGTAGTGTTAATTCACAGTAAACATATGTATAAAGAACAGAATCGGTATATTAAACATATGTATCTGAGAAGGACTCACATCTGTAATCCTTAAAAAGAGGATGGGTGATAATAAAGTCTCTCTTTGACATCTACTGGGTAATCTCTGGCAGTGACGTTGAGCTGAGACAAACAAAAGTAATCCTGTTTAAGATTATTAAAGCATTCATATTATTCTTTTACCATTTATATGTTTACAAATTAAAAGTCCTTGAGAATAAATATACTTTGCTTACATCGTTCAGTACGGGGAAAGGGACCTACATATTGATACAATACAACATATAATATATGTATAAAACACAAAAGGACATGTATGCATAACAAAAGTTGACCGAATATGTTTTCCGAACATATTGCTATTTTTCAGCTATTTCAGAGTAAACCAGGATTAAATTAACTAGCTTTTTATATTTTCCACGACATAGACACTTTGTAAATTTTTCGTTGTGCAATACAATGTGACAAATGACAAAAATACTTACACAAGAGAAACATTGACAAATCTTTAGATATTTACAAGCAGTTACTTGCGACTTCGCACTCAATTATCTACTGGACTAAAGGAAAATTTGAAAGCATATACCTTTAAATGTAATTCTAAACAGTCCTGGGTTATGTTATAGACAATGACAAATGTTCCAATCGTCTGATCAGTTTAGGGTTAACTTTAAAGAGCACTGTTTTAAGGCCTGTACGTGTAAGAGGTTATTAGTACAGTAAAAAAAACTAATTTTACTCCAAAATTCCATGATACAACATTTCTGTAAAAAACTTATGCCAGTTGAAAATAAATCTATATTCGATATTCTTAGCTTCATAGATAACACACTTAGAATGTAACGAATAATGAAACTATGTTGTTCAGAAAAGGAACTTGATTTTTCATTAATACAATACTAATACAACTAATACAATAATTTATAAAAGTATGAAAGTCTGAGTATTAACTTAAGTCAAAATGTGTATACTTCGGGCAATAGCAATTTATTCCGATAAAAGGTATTTTTATTGCAATATTAAATATTATATAAAAACCAACATCAGTTATAAGGCATCTAAGTTATATTTTTTAAAGCAGTACTTAAATCTATAGTGAGAGTTAGATAGTTACTTTTAGTTAGCTTGTAGTTAGTATATTTGCATTGCATTAATTATCCATCAAATAAAACATGATATTTGTTTTATTTACAGTTAAAAGTTTAGTTTTATTGAAACTTTCTATTTTATTACTCATATAGCCACTGTGCTCATTAAATATTGTAGATAAGTTTAAAATAAGTGTTTTAGTTATTAAGGGGCTTTAAGATCCTTTAACTCATGTTGTATGTTTATATGTCTACCTATCTTTGTAATAACTCTTCATGTAAAGGTTCTTTGAATATGCAACCTGGTACGTAAGTGCCGTTTAGTCCATGGAAATTCTTCTTTACTAGGGTTATAAGTTTGAACGTTAGTATAATTCCATAAATGAATCAACTCTTAATATATGATATTTAAACATTACACAAATGTGAGTGCTGTAATACACATTCCGTCACTATGTTTGTTCTCATATACGCAATTGTTTTGTTAAGTTCTGAACTTTCCATCGGCACTTAGTTCTAAGAATATTTTATATATATTTATAAACGTTTTTTTCGGATTTAGAATTGTTTTTATATTTCTAAGCTCAAATTTCACACATTATAACTCTTTTAACACCGAACAATTGTTGGTAAAAATTCATCTCCAAACAAGGAAAGAAAAACGGCGAAGAGGTAACATGACAGGTAAACCTGTAACACTTACGCTGCGCCGGGAGCTGTTTACAATACATGTCGGTGAGGGAGACAGAAACACAGGAGAGACAACACCAAGATACATGTTCAGTCTTGTCTGGTTGGGATACGAGGCTTGTTGGTAAATGGCGTTTCCTTGTTACCCTTCACTGTAATGTGTAATTTGTTTATTTTATTCGTGTTCCGACGCCTTTATTATTAATTCAGTTTCATCTTAATGTATGTTTGAGTAAGTTTCATGTACACGCATTAACCCTAGTGCATTAAACATGAGCAAAGAAAGAAAGATGGTTCTGAATAGTATTTTTAATTTTGGCTACCAAGTTTTGATTATATTTTCAAAAGCCTTTTAAGCGTCATTAAAACCAAATTTTCATCAAATTATTACATTTCTGCTACTTTTCACACAACATTAAAGAGTTACTAAATAAACAACGCTTTACTTATTTAAAGTTATATAATTTAATTACTTTTAATACAACAATTAATTTCAATTTGCTATATTTGTACTAAGAAAGAACCTTCCCAGTACATACAGTATATTAAACGACCCTTGTAATTTTATGTTATGAAATACTGCACATTTCACAACAATTCAATGGAAAAGATTATGGAAATTATAAAACATTTGACATTTTATAATATTAAACGTAACAAATATAAAAATTAGGCAAATATATTATAACTAACTATTACAAGCGGCTTCACACATAATTTTTAAAATAAAGTTCGCAAAATACTCAGTAAACGCACTTATCATGTAATATTTTGACGCTTTATGACGTATTTCAAACGTAAGTAGGTACAAACAGTAAGGTAACATTTAAAAAGTGCATAGCTTAATCACAGGTAAAATGATTTAATCTGATATCTGTTTTACACGTGTATGAGCATTTATAGTACGAATTAACAATATTTCCGAACGTAAAGAGTACTTTGTTGCCCTGATCAGGAGAATACAAATTGATAGGTGGTTAAAATCTTCAAAAAAGCGTTTAATTCCACCCCTTGTATCACTTTAGCTCTTGTAAACTATTTCCACTGTCATAATTCAGTTCGTCTTGTTCTAATATTAATTTATATATATATATATATATATATATATAATATATATATATATATATATATATATATATATATATATATATATGTGTGTGTGTATATATATATATACCCGAGTGTATACCAGCTCACTTTAATGTTTATATTGTACATAAGCTAAAGAAACTAACTGCTAAGTAGCGTTAAATTATAACTATACAAATTAGCTGGTAGAAGCATTAAGATTTTTTTTCTTTCTTTGTCTTTTTTCAGTATAACCGTGTTTGTAACGTTTTAATGAAGCTAATACGCATTAACGGTAGTCTGGATAAACTAAGAATAGAGAAAAACGCAATAGATTGTATATAATATTTTACTAACATAACAGTAAAAACGAGGAAATTTTATAAATTGCATTAATTACAAATAGCAAGCAAAGCTAAATAAGACAACTTAGCTATAGTTGGAATGGGTTAAGGTAATGAGAATGTTGAGTTAAGCTCCACTTCACGTTCCTCTCAGTGCAGCGTCTGGAATCTGAATCAGGTGCGCAGGTGAGACAAAGGGAGTACCGTTTCACCTGGATTGCACTACATTATTTAGTGTATGTTTCTCTTATGTCAGAATGGTGTAGAGTTAATTTTGAGCTTCTTCGTTGCCGAATCTTTTGGACCTCTTAATACTAACAGGCCCCTATTTTGCAGCAGACAAGCGACGGTTTTTTAACTTAAGTCAGGTTATAAGTACTACCAAGCAGACATTTCAAGGTAATATTTTAATATTTTCTGCTGAGGAAGCTTGGAATGCTAAACAAACACCAAATATTCTAACATCAGATAATGATGGCACCGTCTTATGCCATCAGAATACTTCAAGATATCTTCCGGTGTTCTGAATATCAAGATAGTAGTTAAATGCACTTTTTTATAGAACAATAGCACGGTACAGTTTCAATGGCAGAAATATAATAGTTTATACTTTATATCTCATTCCATTATTTTTATATTATGCCATCAGAATACTTCAAGATATCTTCCGGTGTTCTCAATATCAAGATAGTAGTTAACTGCACTTTTTTATAGAACAATAGCGCGGTACAGTTTCAATGGCAGTAATATAATAGTTTATACCATATATCTTATTCCATTAATTTATATATTGCAAGAAATGCATTCATATACTTCTCTAAGGCCAAATACAACATTTATACCTTGTTATTACATTATTCTTTCATTGCCATGATTATAAAAATACTATACTGAATATTCAACTTTAATACGCAACTCTATAACACATCATAACTTACCTACCATGTGAAACCAATTATGATATCTTGGGGATCCAGATAGATGAAGTTCAGATAGTACAATTAAAATTAACTGACATTATAGTGTTTTGTATCAGTTCAGTACATATTTCCATTGCATGTATAAGCTTACTATCGATAATGTAAGGAAATAAACATCACGTTGTAAATAAAAAAATTTACATAGTATCATAAAAGGTATATTGACCGACATTTGTAATATAGTACGGCAAAACATAGCAGACATCTGAAGACGCGCCCTACTTGACAATAAAGAACACTTGGCATTTGCCGTCGAGCAGCTTTTATATCCGAGACACCTACAATTAAGAAATATCCTAATTGTTTTAATTTCAGACCAGTTTATTCGTTAAAAAGTTGTTTCATTCCCTAACTATTGCTGCTATTACATGGTATCGTATTTTGTATTTGTGGATTATAAATAAGTTTTTTTTTTTATTTATTGACACACGTAAAAACTTCTTGGTTGTCCCTTGAAGATATTAAAATATCTAGAATAAATTATTATGAAGTAACGCTTTAATTTATAAGACAATGGCTTAAAGCCAGAGAGTGAAGTTACCGTTATGAGTATAAAGGAAATAATAATATATTAGTGAATAAACCTTATCCTTTCAGTAACACTTTGAAATATTTATGGTCGTTGTGTATTAATGTTAGTCCGTATTATGTTAGTGAAAGCCCATACGCTAGTACGGTGGAGGAGCTATATGATAATTTTGAATTTCAAGTAGACATTTTTATCGTACGTATAAATTGTTGTTTATTGCTAAGTTATTGAAAGAGTACCCTAATTAATCACTGAGTCTTATAAAATATGTAGCGAGTAGAGAGTCATTTCTAGTCAAGATAAAATACGTTAATCACACGTTATAGGGAGATTTGGAGAGTCATTTCTAGTCAGGATAAAATACGTTAATCACACGTTATAGGGAGATTTGTTCTTGTTTATAAATAAAACATAAAATCCAATTTCAGTAAACATTTCATTTATCTGGCCGACCCTTGTGTTTTCTCTGACAGATATTATCGATTACCTTGTACATTTAAACTGTTAAATAAGGTAAAAACCTATTGTGTTCCTAAAAGTCTACCTAACTTAAATAATACCTAATTTCCGTCATTGTCATCAATTTATATCCAACATCCGTAGTAGTGTTTAAATTTTACTCTATAAATAAATGTGTTTATCTTAATATTCTAATTTGGTTATCACCTAAATTGCACGTTTTCGGGTTTAAGACAACATTTTTTAGTAGTATAGGATATTTCATATAAAAATTTAGTCTACTTATAAATACATTTTTAGTGTTTTTGTATTTTCAAAATAACACATTTTTCTTTCTTGCATTCCATAGAGGAACTACTATTCATATTTAAAATATTTCTTACGAGATTATTTAGTAATATCGGCTCTGGCTAGCATTCCAGATGGTGCTTCTCTATGAGATCTTTAATACCTAGATTAACGAAACATGAAAGTATACAACTTGTTCCAATTACATTCACTTATGCAAAAGATGTTGCATAATTTAATTTATGGTAAAGTTTTCCATGATATCTGCTTTAACTATAATGTAGGGACCTTGGAAAATGGAGCAGATTTTTATATTAAGTGAAATTGCATATATCAGAAATTTCTCAAAATATAATACATATATAATTAGGTTACTTTAAACAGAGTATTATTTTAGTTATTTATTATAGATCCGCATATACATTTCCATGGATGAGATTTTCTCAGCTTATAATTAATTTATTAGGTTAACCGAAAATCCTTCAAACTTTCAAATGTAATTTTAGTCAATAATTAATCGTTGGAGCTGAGATCTTAGTTTCAAAGTCGTACCTAATTAATTTGCCGTATCTCGTAGCAATAGATCTTGAAGCGATTAGGTGTAAGTGTTTACATCTAATCAGTACATTTCCGCTCTCCTTATTTGTCGAATACAAGGACCTGAGGCAACATATACATTTCATTAAAATGTACTACGTTTATATTGACTTAAAATTGAAAAAGAAAGTAAATGTGTATCAAAGTATTTACTAAACCTCATAGTTAATTATTCTCACTTACCTTCTGATAACCCGATAAACACATTTAACAACTAAATAATGCTATGATTTTAACAGTGTTGTATCACAGCAGATTTTATAAGTAAACTTTGGTTTAAACCAAATTCAATGAAGGAGGAGGTGTCAATATTACATAGTATTTTAATGAGGTAAATAAACAAATATGTGTTAGATGCTATTAGTGTGATAGGATTATTGCGCTGTAGCTGTATCTCTTCGTAAAACAAAAATTAACAAGTTGAAATAGTATAAATCTTACAAAAGAATAACACATTTAATACGTGTGTCTAAGAATTAAAATTAGCAAGTGTATATTGCAACAAGTTGTTTTCCTGGACACAACCAGATGTATATACTAACTGCATATAGTTTTAATAATACATTTTATATTTAAATTTCAGTGAAATCCAAAAATTTGTTAATAATCTTTACATATATTACATAAGATAATGAATTAATTTACTAGCCTAATAGTAATCTTGGGGTTTTCAAGCAAACCCTTACGATTTAATTGTTTCATGGGCTAAACATGTCACTGTAAGAATGTACCATAAATAAATATTTCTATCAATATATAAATCAATTGGGTTAATACGAATAACTAATTAAGTTTTTATCCTTTTACTTGTTCAGTAAGACTGATACCAATAAGATACACAGCTTTATGGCAAAGAGTAAATCTTGAGGTGTAGGTTGGTTGGTACTCTATGTTTAACTTACTTGATTATTGATTTACCATGTTAATACAAAATATATGTTAATGTATATACTCTTTACTGCTACGTTTTAAAGTATGTGTTGTCGACGAAAGGATAATTATAATATGCAATTATAGTTGCTTCAACACTTTTTAACGGTATAGTGATACATTAATTAGCAAATACTTTTTAAGGATTTATATATATATATATATATATATATATATATATTTATAAATTTATCCGGGTTCGACTCCCGGTGGAGCAAGTACTTTTTGTAATGCAATGTTTATTGAAATTAAATAAGGCTATTGCCATTTATAAAATTTAACGTAAATAAAAGTCGTTTGAAAGCTATTTAGTCTTCCGATCATATGTTAGTTTGCTTACTTAAACGCATAATATGTGACAGATATTTGGCCAAAATACAAAATAATTGAATCGGAAAATGTGAGCGCTCTGTGGTGTAATGGTAGCACATTCACCCGGAAAGTGAGAGATCCGGGTTCGACTCCCGGCGGAGCAAGTACTTTTTGTGATTCAATGTTCATTGAAATTAATTAAGGCTATTGCCATTTATACAATCATACATTATATATAAGAGTGCCTCAACATTCTATCAAATAAGTTAAATGAAACCCCAACAATGTTTAGACACATATTTGTGATGTTAAAACTAGGCATATATCTGTAAGTTCAAAATAGTTTTACGTTTTAATTTCACTGCACAGATACAAAGGGCTACGAAATACATGTTACGCTATATGAAAACTTGACATACTGAGAAAGAGACATGGAGAGTAGCCAACACTGGAATCAGCTACTAATAGTAGCACTGAAACTGGAGTATTGACGTAATGTGTATGCTAAAAGTTGGTTACCTTTAAATTATTTTTTGGTGATGCTAGATTTGTTTGTTAATCTATAATTTATTAATTAATTCACCTTGATAAATATTTCACTACTATTAAAGCTTAAATCCAAATTTAGTATCGTATCCTTCTTCTATATTAGTAAGGATTAAAAAGTAAAACAAATTATTGTTTTGTTATACAAGGAGTCGCACGAGTAACCCAACAAACTTGTCAAATTTTTTCCTCTCATCAAAAATTTTTGAACAAAAATCATATAAACTTCGGTTTCAAAATTCATGTCTTGTTTGGATTTGAAGTTCATTAACTTCATTAAATAGGTAATAAACAGGAAAACTTTAGACTAAAACTTGTAGATATATACAGACCGCCAACAAATATAAATTCTTACACCTCTCTAGCAGACGCAATATGTATTTTTTTAGTTTACAATGGAAAGTTATTTTGTTACTAGATTCCATTTTTCTATTTATTAATATGTTAAAGTAGAATCTTGGAGCATTGGAAAAAAAGGTTTATCTTACTATCACTAGTATAAACAAATTCAACATTTTCCAATATATAATTTCTATTTTGTGCAAGGCCTTTCTGAATCAACGATTCCATCATCAGGCACTTCACAAATTATCAAATGTTTACATTTTTAAATAATAATTAATTTTATAATAACATATGGTTAACAATTTGGATTTATGGTTAGCCAGTATAAAATATTTAATCAGAATTACATTTTTAATTTCTTTATAAATTGAGATGAGAGTAAAACTGAATTTTGAATTGGTCCGTTTTCATTGTTGATAAATGTTTCTTGATTTGTGTTAATGTAAAATGTTTCCCAAGCATTTAAGTGTATTGTGTTAGTAACTTCTTTTAATAATCGTAAATTTTTATTAGAGATGGTGTGTCCAGATTCAATACAGTGATTCGCCACAGCAGATTATTCATTTCCTCCATATTTTTATATGTGCAAAGTGTTCTTTGAATCGTGTCTTGAAGTTCCTTTTAGTTTGGCCAATGTACAATTTATCACAGTCGTTGCATTTAATTTTATAAATTCCTGATTTGTTTTCGATTGAGGTTTTGTCCTTGGGATTTCCTAATATTTGTGATAATTTGTTGTGTGTTTTATAAGTGATAGAATTGTTTGTATGCTTTTTTAAAATTTTCTGCAATTGATTTGAAATGTTAAGGTATGTTGTACAGATGTATTATTGTTTCTTATCTTGAAGGGGTAGTAATGTTGTTCTAGATTTTCTTAGTTTTCTTTTGATTGATTTGTTAAGAATGTTGTCAATAAGTTGTGTGGTGGTGTAACCGTTAAAAATAGCAATATCTTTTATGTAGTTTAACTCTTTGTTGTAGTTATCGATAGATAGTGGTGTATTCAAAAGTCTGTAAATCATTGAGATAAAACTAGCTCTTTTTTGTTGAGGTGGATGGTTAGATTCGTTGATAATAAATCTATTTATATTCGTCGGTTTACTGGAAATGTCAAATTCAAATTTGTATTGGTTTCTAATTACTAAAACATCTAAAAATGGTAAACTATTGTTTTTGCTCAACTTAGTATGTAAATTTAATTGTAGGGTAAAATAAAATTAAAATTAAAATTAAAAACCACATTCGAAAACCAATCAGGAATTTATGAAATTAAATGCAACGACTGTGATAAATTGTACATTGGCCAAACTAAAAGGAACATCAAGACACGGTTCAAAGAACACTTTGTACATATAAAATATGGAAGAAATGAAAAATTCTGTTTGTGGCGAATCACTGTATTGAATCTGGACACACTATCTCTAATAAAAATTTACGATTATTAAAAGAAGTTACTAACACAATACACTTAAATGCTTGGGAAACATTTTACATTAACACAAATCAAGAAAAACTTATCAACAATGAAAACGGACCAATTCAAAATTCAGTTTTTAACTCTCAGCTCAATTTATAAAGAAATTAAAAATGTAATTCTGATTAAATATTTTATACTGGCTAACCATACATCCAAATTGTTAACCATATGTTATTATAAAATTAATTATTATTTAAAAATGTAAACATTTGATAATTTGTGAAGTGCCTGATGATGGAATCTTTGATTCAGAAAGGCTTTGCACAAAATAAAAATTATATATTGGAAAATGTTGAATTTGTTTTATACTAGTGATAGTACGATAAATATGTTAAAGCGTCATACAAATTTCGTGTACTCATGAAAAAGTTTTTACTACATCATAAATTTACATTTTCAACCAAGGAGAGAATTAAAATGCAACACCACTAAATTAAAATCTTTTCACTAACACTTTTCCGTTAAATTTCCACTCTATATCTTTTACTCTATCACTAAAAATGTTTCGTTTAAATTCTTATAAATATTACAAAATATATATGATTATACATATTTTGATTTTTAAATTTTAATAATTTCTGTATTTTAATTTCTTTTACCATAGTTATTTTAATAATAAAGTAAATAATATTCGCTAACGCGATGCCAAATACAATGGCAAGTATTTTTTTTAAATGTTCAATATAAAGTAAATAAGCATTGTGAACACGTTCAGGTGCAATTTTTAAAATAAGTTTTTGAGCTATTTTGTTGTAAAATAGAAAGACTTACAGACAAATGGAAAAACTTCCCTAGCCGTTGAATAATAAGTTTATTTTTAAAACATTTAATACAGTAGGCAGATTACGTAAATCCTATTATGTGTGTTGTAACTATCCTTATATTGTAATTCTCTTAAAAAATATAAACTTAGAGACCTCCGGCTATATATATAAACATTTTCCCTCTTTTAGAAAAAAAACTATATCATATCTACCCTAGGGATATAATAACAGGTAGGCTAATATATTTACACTATGATTTTACAGTATGGAATCATAGTAATATATACATAAATATTTAATGGAACTACCCTAAAACATGTAATTATATAACTTGAATGAAACATTTATGGGTGATATTATCTACAGTAATTTTTAATATTTTATTTTTACAAGGGAACCTTGTAGTAAAAAAATCTAAAAAAAAAATTTTTTGTTTTTAATTGTTTTTTATTCTTCATTTAATTCTGCACAAAATGATATATAACACATGTATGTTTGGCACTTACTAATAATTAAAATAAAATAATTAACAACAAACAACAAAGTAACGAATGTCTGATTTCAGTTGCATTGCAACGAGTTTGACTTTTGCACTTTTATACATAATACTAGTGACACAGAGGTTATTTTACACAATTAGTTTTGTCAGGTTGGCTAATCTGCTTTTAATTTAAAAGCATATGTTTTTATTTTCATGAGTGTTGTGTTTGTTTACTTATGTAAATGAGCTTTGTTTTCGTTTTGCACTGTGAGTTTTGTGTTGACTTTCTGAATATTATTATATTGTTTGTAATTATTTTGTTGTGAGTATTATTATTTAGTTTCTTACAAAATGCCTAGGGCCAAGAAGTTTGGTAAGAATAGATTCAAAGGTAATCAGTTTACTACTAGTAAGAATAATAGTGATGTACTAAACTCTTCTAACCCTACTTCAGAGGAGAACATTCCTGATAGTTTTAGGCCTAATCCAGAGCCAGAGTCCAATACCTCTGCTTCTAAAATAAAGTGTAAATACATCTCTTTGTGTGCTGATGATATTGAGTACCTTCCTGTAAATAACACTAAGGGAAACTACATAATTAATTTAGAACTTTTGAACCAAATTTTACTGGCATCCACAAAGTGCGCTAACTGTGGAAGTGCTTCTTTAGAAATAAGTGAAGTTCCTGCTAACCGTAAAGGCCTGGCTGTACAGTTTGTACTTAGTTGCAATAACTGTGGACTAGAAAATAAATTTTATACCAGCAAGAAAACTGAGCAGGACTTTTTTGACATAAATGTGCGTTGTGTATATGGTTTCCGTTCCATTGGTAAAGGTAAGGCTGCGGCAGAAGTATTTTGTTCAGTGTTGGATCTTCCAAAGCCACCAAGTAGGTTTCAAGCCTATAACAAACTTATTCATAGTGCTGTTGAAGAGGTTTCTATTGCTTCAATGAAACAAGCAGCCCATGAAGCAGTTGTAGAAAACGAGGGTAATACCGACATAGCGGCTGTTTTTGACGGAACGTGGCAGAAACGTGGCCATACATCTTTGAATGGCGTGTTTTCTGTCACGAGTATGGATACAGGGAAAGTTGTGGATGCTGTTTCACTGACAAAATATTCTTCATGCAATAAAATAACTAAAAACAGCGCTACACACAGAGAACAGTGCTCAAAGAATTATGACGGGCCGAGCGGCGGTATGGAGGTAGAGGCTGCTATTCAGGTATTCAGGCGCTCGGAACAAAACCTTGGTGTAAGATACACAAGTTATTTAGGAGATGGTGACAGCTCAGCTTTTTTTGTCAGTACAACAAGCTAAGCCTTATGGTGATGAGGTTGAAATTAAGAAGTTGTAATGTGTAGGACACGTCCAGAAGAGAATGGGAAGTCGGCTGCGCAGATTGAAGGGTAAGTTGCGTGGCCATAAGTTACCTGACGGAAAACCTCTCTCTGGACGTGGTAGGCTGACAGATGCATTTATAGACAGTGTACAGACCTACTATGGCAAAGCTATACGAGAAAATGTGGATGACGTTGAAAAAATGAGGAAGGCTGTTTGGGCAACCTACTTCCATTTACTTTCAACCGACGTGAAACCTCGCCATGAACTATGCCCAAAAGGTGAATAATCTTGGTGCAAGTACCAAAAAGTCTTTAATGACAGGTGAGGCATACCATCATAAGCATTCAGTACCTGAGGCTATTTTATTAGAAATAAAATCAATTTACCAAGACCTGTCGGACACTAACCTACTCAGAAAATGCCTGCACGGCCGAACACAGAAACCCTAACGAGTCCTTCAACAACGTAATCTGGACCAGAATTCCAAAAAGTACTTTTGTTTGGGCTCAATACCTTAAAAATTGGAGTGTTGGATTCAATTATAACATTCAACAGTGTTGCTCTTGGCAAAGTGGAAGTGTTGCAAAAGCTGTGTGGTGATGCCGGAAGCAACTGCGTTGTAGGCCTGAAGCAAATCGACAAGAATCGAGTTTTAGATGCCAACAAAGCAGCTTTGGATGTTACTAAGAAGAAAAGAAAGCAGAAAAGAAACCTAAAGAGAAAAAGAGAAGACAAGGAGGAAAAAGAAAGTAAAAAGTATGATCCTGGAATGTTTTAGCGTGGCTGCAAGGGGTACCGTACAGTTCTTGAGCTCTCCTGAAAAATCACACATTCTAACACGAAGGTACACTTTTCTACTAAACCTTTTAAGCTATCTGCATGATTTTTTTTGTGTATTTTATTTAAGTCATTATCAAAAGACTTAACCTATTTTATTTAAGATAATTTGCTTTTAAGTCCTTTAAAAAAAATATTTTTTGTAAAAAAATTGTGTTTTTTTAGGTATATAAAAAAAAATCATTACTAATATATATATTTTTTTATTAAGTTTAAAATAGGTTAACTATACTTTAAAAAGCATTAAAAAAGGCATACAAAGTTTCAATGCTGTAACTGAGATAGTTTTCTTTTAAATTGTACCTAAAGTTAATACTTTTAACATGTACGGTATATGGACTACAGGGTTCCCTTATACATAAGTTTTTAATAAATAATAACGTTAAACCATATACCTTACATACATTGAGAAATGTTCGCTTTAGCAATAATATTATTAGTAAAATGTTATGTGTTTCATATAGAGTTAAAAATATAAAGTGAGAAATGGCCATTCTGTGGTAGTAGGATAAAGCTGGGGGATAAACAATAGTTTTATGTAGAAACGCTTCCCTTTATCTCAGCCATCACTAATGGATTAGTCACTAAGTCTAGAGATTATACCGCGCTGTTAAAAGTCAATAGTGTTATGCGTAGAATTCTTTTGAAATTCCGGAACTATATGTTAACATTAGAAGTAACTATATATATTAGGATGGTCTACAATATATACGACAAATAAAAAGTGTGAAAAGTTACTGGACACGGGGTATAAAAACTTATCCGAGAAATTAAAATAATTTTAATCGTGGGACTGGAAAGAAACAAGCTATGGCGTCTGAACGCTCTCTATGATTAAAACCTAAGAGTAAAATGAGCGTTAACTATTTGACACAACAGCTGCCAATACAAGGTTGAGGAGAGGCGCACTTGCAATTGTAGAAGACAGTTTAAATTCTAGCTGTGTG
The DNA here is from genome assembly GCF_021130785.1 of Homalodisca vitripennis. Classification (NCBI taxonomy): domain Eukaryota; kingdom Metazoa; phylum Arthropoda; class Insecta; order Hemiptera; family Cicadellidae; genus Homalodisca; species Homalodisca vitripennis. The sequence goes on from NW_025776493.1 coordinate 123,375, forward strand.
TAGATTCCATCTAGACAACATGTACTTGAAATTGTGCTCTCCTGCGTTTTTAGTATAGCTTTTGGAGTTAGTGAGGGTCCTGATTTTGCCATATTTAGGCGTTTGTAAGAAATACTGGCCTCGGATTAACATATTTCCTCCGGTAGTGATAATTTATTTGAAGCCGATGGCCATACAAAACATGTCAGAAAAGATATGTTGGACTATTATGGTACTATTTTAGAGTACCCAAATCAATAAAAACTGTCTCGAGATGACTACTTAGAGCTTCTACAATTGTGTTATGTTTTTTAACAGTGATAACGCTTACAATCGGAATAAAGATTTCCAGCCACAGGTCTCGAGATTCTTCTTCTTTTTTATAGTCTCGAGGTGACTACTTAGAGCTTCTACAGTTGTGTAATGTTTTTAATAGTGATAACGCTTACAATCGGAATTAAGGTTTCCAGCCCCATGTCTGGAGATACTTCTTCTTTTTTATAGTCTCGAGGTGACTACTTAGAGCTTCTACAGTTGTGTAATGTTTTTTAATAGTGATTACGCTTACAATCGGAAATTAAGGTTTCCAGCCCCATGTCTGGAGATTCTTCTTCTTTTTTATAGTCTCGAGGTGACTACATAGAGCTTCTACAGTTGTGTAATGTTTTTAATAGTGATAACGCTTACAATCGGAATTAAGGTTTTCCAGCCCCATGTCTGGAGATTCTTCTCCTTTTTTTATAGTCTCGAGGTGACTAATTAGAGCTTCTATAGTTGTGTAATGTTTTTAATAGTGATAACGCTTACAATCGGAATTAAGGTTTCCAGCCCCATGTCTGGAGATTCTTCTCCTTTTTTACAGTCTCGAGGTGACTACTTAGAGCTTCTACAGTTGTGTAATGTTTTTAATAATGATAACGCTTACAATCGGAATTAAAGTTTACAGCCCCAGGTCTCGAGATTCTTCTTCTTTTTTATAGTCTCGATAGTGATAAACGCTTACAATCTGAATTAAGGTTTCCAGCCCCAGGTCTCGAGATTATTCTTCTTTTTTTACAGTCTCGAGGTGACTACTTAGAGCTTCTACAGTTGTGTAATGTTTTTAATAGTGATAACGCTTACAATCAGAATTAAGGTTTCCAGCCTCAGGTGGTTCACTCAATGTACGTTGGATGGTTAAGGCTATTTATTGTCTCAACATATATTTATTAAGAATCGGTTTATCAATGGTTTGAAAATGTCTTTCAAAATGTTGCTAATGGGTCAATAAGTTTTGAGAAACAAAATAAAACTGATTAATTTGTTATAAATATCAAGAAGTATTAGAAAAATAAAAATATATAACCTATAATTTTTTAACTATATTATAGGTTATACTATATATAGCTTATAACTATATATAACTATAACTATATAGCTTTTATAACTAATAAAGATTTTTAAGCAATATTTGAGAAAAATCAAATTAAACATCCATTAATTTATGACTGAATAAAGAATCTAATCATTGATATTAAAGATTAGTATTTTGGTTCCTAAGCAAAGAGTCATTTAAATGCACACTTCAAAATTTATGTAACACATCATTTTATTATTTAATATCAATATTATATTTTATTTTTAATATAAATTAAACATTTACTATATATTTGAAATATAGAATATTTCTAAGTCATTGAAACTGAATTACAATTAGTTCAAATTAACTCTATATTTATTATTTCGTCTCTTTTTATGTTATATTAAAATACAAGATACTAATTTGTTCCTTTTTTAAAACTTATATAGTTTTATAACTGAGAAATATCCAAATCCGATTCTAAATAGAATCATCAAGATTACATACGAAGAAAAATGGGATCCGGTTAAAACCACGTGTGTTTGTGGAGTACTATAGTATAAAAGATACGAGACAAACAAATGGAGTAAACAATGGTGTTGATGACAAGATTATATTTTTTTAATGTAATTTACCAGAGAGTTACAGAAATCTTCGTATAAATAATTCATACAAACAATGGATCTTTTTTGTGCACTATTTTTATAAATAGAGTAAAAAAGAAGCTAAAATATTTAAAAAAAAGTTGTTTGCATAACTGGTTTTAACTTTGAATATAAAATCTGGAGGACAAATGAGATTAATAAAATGCGCATATAAAGTGCTTATTTGGAGACAGTATTTGTTTTGGTAAAGTAAAAATGTATATATACACTTAATATATTAAGAGAACGGCTACACTTTTTTTGGTTCAGTAGTTTATCAGCACGTCATTAGCAGATCCCAGACAGGTAAATACTGGAGTTAATTGTTCATGGTATGTTGTTTGTTAGCCGTTAGCAATAGCCAGTCATGCTTCTACTCCAATAAATAACATTATGCGTTTCTCTAGGGGTATTGTTGTTTACATTAATAACAACTAAAACAGCCATCGGAATTCTCGGATATTATTTCAACATTTCAACTCGAGTAAGGAAAATGAAACATAAGTGTTTTAGTACATTTAGTATTCGATTTGAATAAAATACTCAATTATTTAAAATTTTTTGTTATTTAAGAATAATATACAATATTACATTTTAAAAAAATTTGACAGTAATAAAGTTTATATTTTCAGGTTTTATACCTGGACAAAACATAAATGGGTTATTTTTTCTGTGCAAATTAATTGGCCAAAGTTGGATTATTTTATATACTATGCCGAATAAAAAGGCCTTCCTTATTCCTAATTAATACTTCCTAAACCAGTCATTTATTTATAGTTACTTGGGAGAAAACTCCACTCCGGCATAAATCCACCGAGAACGTAAATACTCACAAAATGAAAATAAAAATTAAACCTTCACCATGAATTTTCACATAGTATTTATATTGTCGAGCTCACATAACCTGAAAATGGGTGGTATCAAATCTTTGTATTCAAAGAACCCACATCGCAACTGCATTGTATAGGCCGAGGTAGTTGGAGCCTCTTAGCACGTGACTCATACTCTTTGAGGAATTTACAACCATTTAATTACTTCATTGTCATCTAGCTTTTTCAGGTATAATTATTAATAATCTCTACAGCAAAAAGTTATTTTTATTACTTAGTCAAAGTACTCATGAAAGTTGTGGATGACAAACTTATATGTATGGATTATAGAGTGTGGGAAATTACAAATTTGTGTTTTTTAATTTGTTTGTTATTCAATGCCTCCTGGCAGCCACGAAAGAATATTGGCTAGTCCTGTTGATTTATGAAGCTACGAAGTGCACAGAAAAATCTTTTTGGCCGGACATGCAATCATAACAGACCTTATTTTGGTATATGTCGAAATTAATTTTAATTAAAATCATGCGAACTTTGTACACTGCACAATACATATAAACATACATAACAATAAAATGAAAACAATGCCAAGCAGATCCTATAAAATTAATATTTTTCATTAATTTAGTACAATTAAGTACAATGCATAATATAATATAATTATGAGAAATAGACTCCTCCAAGGCACAGCCTGATTGGAGGTCTTACTGAATTTATTTTACAAATGGCTGATCTAATTTTCAAATTACATATAGAATGAAAAATAATTTCTCCAAAACCAACAAAGTCTACTCATAAAAAAATACACTTTCAATTAATAATTTGTCTTTCTTTAAAGCCCATACAAATATTATAAACCATTAAACAAAAATATCTAGTTTGATGAATAAACAAAACTCTTCTATGTTTTACCCTACAACAAAACAAAAATCAACCTTAAAACTTGATTTTATGTACATAAAATATTAATATGCAAACCTTTATATTTTATAAGTTTAAATAATATATAAACAAAAAATAACGTATATCCATATCAGAAGATTTTACATTTTTTATCTGCTATAATCTTTAAAAACAAAAACTTTTACTGTATTATCTCAAATAATATTTCGTCTATATTTTCAATTTCCAACAACCACTGTCTTAATTTAGAGCTGAATTTAGTTAAAGAATTGACGTAGCGAATGCGATTAGGTAATTTATTAAATATTCTTGGGCGCCAAAAAATTATAGCTTTTGGTAAAAAATGTGTTTGATGGCCTAGGTACACATACATCTGACGCATTACTTAATTTTGATCTGTAATCATTTAAATCTGTACTATTCCTGCTACGACGATAAAAATATTTTCAAGACTTTATAGATATACGCATGTCTTACTGGTAGAATTTTTTAATTGATAAAATAAAGGAAAACTTGCTTCAGTTTATATTTCTTCGTAAAATTAGCCTAACGAAATGTTTTTGAATAATAACAAGGATTTTGTGTTGGTTTTATAAGTCCCTCCCCAACATGAAATTCCATATTTCAGTCTACTATGCACCAGTGAAAAATATATCATTCTTAGTGTATCATTATCGCACATGTTTCGTAAAAAAATAAAAATAGTCTCAAAACATTATTTAATTTTTTCTTTAAATCTAATATATGTTTTTTTCCATGACAAATCCTTATCTAAAATTATTCCTAAATATTTAATACTGTCAGTAATTTTTACTTCAATACATTTATTATTACAATATACACTCCTACTACAAATGCAATCAATACAGTGTAGAATAATCCTATTTGTTAAAATTTGATTACCTTCCCTTAAATTAAAATTTAAATAATTTGTTTTAGCGGTACTTAAGATCATATTATTTTTAGTGAACCACCACTGTATAGCTTGAAGATCTAGGTTCATATTCAACTCTACATCAGCCCATGTTTCCCAACGTAAGAGAAAAGGCAGTATAAACAGCGAAAAAAAAGTTATTTTTTCCAAAAAATTTTTTCCCTTTCATAAATTTTTAAAATATATATTAAAAAAAAAAATTTTCCCCCCACCCAAAACAAAAACCCTGTGGAACCCCAAAAATTTAAAAACTTCCCCCGTAAATGGGCTAAGAAAACTCCATTAAACCCTTTACCCCCCTTTGTTTTCCCTTCTTTAAAAAAAAAACCCTTTTGAACCATTTTAAAAAAAAACTCCCCTAATTCCACACCTATTATTTTTTGCAGTAATATATCATAAATTTCACCATATAAAATTTGTTTTAAATTTTAAAATCTAAAACCCAGGCCGTTTAAACCCTTTTTTCCTTTAAAATTTTTATCCCCTCTGAGACCTCTCCCAAAAATTTTAAAAAAAAGAGCCGACTCTGTATTTAAAAAAACCCTGCCTAAAGGGTAAGTTAAAAAAAAAATTTCCCCCTTAGGTTTTAAAAAGGGAAAAAAATACGCCAAAAAGTTTATCTTTTTCCCACGGAATTCCCCTTTGTTCTTAGTATTTTTTTCCCTTCCCCATATTTTGATTTTTTTCCCTGTTTGCCAAATTATGAAAATATAAAAGCACAGATCAGGTAACCTTTTCTGCCCAAAAAGTGAAGTATAAAAATTTAAAAGTATAAAGGGGTAAATTTGCTTTAAAGGCAGTCTTTCGGTTTTTTTTTTGTAGAAAATTCTTTAGGACCATATTTACCTAATTGTTTAAAATTTTAAAAGGGTTTTTTGAAAATAATGGTTTTTAAACTTGAAATTAAATCACACTCACTATAAATTTTAAAAAATTTTAAAAAAAAAATAAAAAATGAAAAAAAAAAAAAAAAAACATTTTTTCCCCAAAAATTTGGCAGGCTCATTAAATTAATTTTAAACACATCTTCACGATCAAGATGTGATTTTTCCCTTTTTTAAAAACAAGTAGGCTATAGCATGGAGGGATTTACAATTTTTTAAACGGCCTAAAATTCTTGCCAGGAAACCGGGGTAACTTTTTTCCCTTGAAAAAAAAAATAAAAAAAAATTGGTTTTTTTGTCGTTTACGCGTGATATTAAAAACCCAATAATGTCCCTTTCACAATTAAAATTTTTTATAAATATATTTTTGGGAGGGATACTCTTACAATGTAAACATGTAAAATTTCTGGTACAAAAAAAAAAACATTAAAAAAATATTTTTTATGAAAAAAAAAATTAGTCCCCCTATCTATCTCAGTTGTAAGGGAAAAAAAGGGTTTTAAAAAAAACCCCCCCAAACCCTGCCCTCTGTCTGATAAAGAATAAGCCCTCCCCTTACGGGTGGATTTTATGAAGAAAAATCGTCTTCATAAAATATTTTAAACCCAAAAAGTATTAAAAATTTAAAAATATTTTCAAGGAAATGCTTAAAAGGTGTTAAAAAAGCGGCTGTTTGCTAAGTTTAAACGGGTAAGGGGAAACTTTTATTCCCAAAGGGGCCCGGGAGGGGAATTACAACATCACTGGGGCGGTGTTGAACTTTTTTTTTTGTAAAAAACTTTTACAAAACCCTTTTAGCAACTAATCATAAAGTAAGTGTTTTCAAGTTAATTTCTTCGTGGGAATGAAACTTTATTCATACTATTTTTACAAAATATTTCAGTAAAAATTTTAAATTTAAAATTTATAAAAAATTTCTTAAAAAAGAAATAAACGATAAAAGGAAATTAAAAATTTGTGACAACGGTGTGTCCCCAAATTTAAAAGATTAATTTTTTTAAAAAAAACATTTTTTTTAAATTTCGGTTTTTTTTAAAAATTGATAATTCTTTCATTGTTTAATTCGTAAATCTCTTAAATAACTGATTTGTGGGTTTTTAAAAAATTTTAAAAGGTTTAAAAAGTAAATTTCAAAATACGGGCACAACCCATAAAAAGTGTACTGCATTTTTAAACACATAAACCCTTTAAAAAAATTTCCCCTTTATACCCAGCGTATTTCCGAAATCTTCTTAAAGGGTTCATTACACGTTTACGAGTATAAAAGGGGGTCTTATTTCAAGTACTTTTTTTTAGGAATAATATGGGGTTTTTTTATTTTTTCACGTGTAATGAAGGAAGAAAAGTCAAACTGTTTGCAACAGACTTTATTTACATCAAGGGAAAATTTTGTTATAAGTTTGGCGTGTTAAAAACTTATTGGAAATATACTTTGGTTTTTATTATAAAACTTTTTTTTTTATATTAAAGGTCGTGTTTTTTTTTCATTGCTTTTCCCCAAGGACCTAAGGAACAATATTTGAAAAAGGGCCCCCACCCAAATATAATCGAGATGCACTAACATATAACATGAAAATTGGATAAGGGAAAGGAAAATTCATATCAATTAAAATTTTTTTTTAAAGCTTTTTAATGGAAAAAATTTTTTTTGTTTTTTTTTAACTTTTGATATCGAGTTTTGTGCGGAAAAGTAAAACAAGGAGGCGGGCAGATATAAATAAAAAATTTTGCAAAACCTACGGTTGTTTTTTTTTATTTATGTAAAAATTTAGCCAAACATTTATTTTTTTCCCTAACGACCTTTAAAATAGATGTGGTTTATATATCATCAGTTAGCTTGTTTTTTTTTTTTTAGGGTTTTCTGTACAACCCGGGGGATTAATAAAAAAAAAAAGAGAAGTGCCTTTTTTTTTATAGGCCCATATATGCGTATTTGAAACATTGTAGTTAAATTTTTTAAAATTTTTACTAAAAACAATAATTTTAAATTTTATTATATATATAATAAAATAATATATATATATTTTATATATTGTAATAACACCCGTCAAAGCTAGTGAATATTTTTTTCCCCCTTAGCTGAGGGCCAGACCTATTATCCAACGGTTAACAAAACCCCCCACTTACAAACCCCGTAGGCAATAAATTTTCAAAAAAATCCTTGTCCAAAGTCCCATTTAAAACCCCCAGTTAATTTTTTTTCACAAAAATAATTGAATTTTAAAAATATATATATTCAAAATTTTGAGTGTATAAAAACAGAATTGCCGTTTTTAACAATTATTAAACTTCTTGATACAAAGTTTTCCCTTTAAAAAATTTTTGGCTTTTTTCCGTTTTCAAAAAAGGGATAATACAAAAAAAAACAATACAGCAACAAAATTTACAAAAGTAAAAAAAATAAAAACTGACATAAATAAATAAACAAGAAATTTTTTTAAACTGTGGTTAAACACCAAAGAGAAATAAATTAATATTTATGAACAGAGAATGAATTTAGAGAAATAAATTTTGAAAAAATAATATATAATAAAAACAATTGATCATTTCATCTTTTATTCAGACCAAAGGGTACTTTTGATTTTAATATTAATTGTGATGCCTGTTCTAAATTTTCTAAGTCAATTTTTTTTTCTATCTTCGGGTACTTTTTCAAATAACTGTCAGGCATAACATTGTTCAAAAATTTGTTGGTGGCCTAATGCGTGTTGTGAAACCAATTTTTTCATCCTGTTTTTAAAACAAACAACGATGATTATTCATTCTTATGTGCAATGGATTTGTTGTCAATCCAACATAATCCATTGCACAATTTTTACATGTTAATTGGTAAATTACATTTTTACTTTTGCAATTAATTTCTCCTCTAATAGGGTAAGACGATTTTTTAATTTTTGCAAGTATTACACATTTTTCTTTAAGGGTGGACACTTAAAATTTTTTCTTTTTCTGAATTTTTAATGCGTAGGTGTCAATTTGGGCCGTAC